>NC_135626.1:3847500-3970000 GCF_053574225.1 Canis aureus | reverse complement strand
CCTTACTATGTGCAATGTGTGGGGCTAAGACACAAGCCCAATCTTGCGGTATTCTCATCCCAGACAGGAATTTGCTATCATCATGCCCATTTTTATGGATGTGGATGCAGAAATGATATCACTTGTCCTATCATACATCAGATGCAGCAGAATGGTTTTGAACTCAGGTCCAAGGGACCCTAGGGCTTTTGTCTCTGACATTACGTGATGCAGGTGATGTGGAGGGCACCATCGGGCAGGCCTGACTCAGAGCTCAGCCCAGGAAATGACTTTCCATGTGCCATTGGGCCTGCTGGTTCCTGATCTGAAGATCCAGAGAGAGTTCGTGAGTCCACCGGTCCTCACACTGCAGGGTTAAGAGGGACATAGCAGGCATGCAGGAAATATCCTTTATTACGACCATCCTCTTTTTTCTTTCCTTTACCTCTAATCAGTATAAGCGGGTTCCAGACTCCAATTCCAGGGGAAGTAGGCCAGGTAGGGAAATTGAGGCAAGCAGTAGTAATTGCATGTGGCAAAGTCATCTCAGCTGGATTAAGTGGTGGGGTGAGGGCCAGAGCCCATTCCTCCCCCTCCACTACCGACCCTGGGGGCTGGCTTGGGGGCTGGTGTGGGTCGGAAAAGAAAGTGGGAGGCCCTTTCTGGCCTGTTGCCCTCCTTATCAGAAATCACTGCTCAGATTCCTCCTCCTGCCACCTCAGTAACTGACCCCTGGGGCTGGACAATGGGGACATAGGAAAGTCAGCCCTAGACTGTTGGGAGAGCCAGGGGAGAATGGGGGTATCTGCCTGGCACTGCCAGTGGCCTCACGGGGTATGGTAGGTATGCAGGAGGCTCAAATCCTAGCTCCACAACTGTGGAGCTCTGTGACCTTGGGTATCTCCCTGCACCTTTTTGTGCCTCATCTTCCTCATAGACAAAACGAAGATAACGTTTGCACCTCTTGACATACCAGGTCAACACCAGGCTCGATCCTGTTCCCCAAGGGCAGGAGTTGCCAGGATTTGGGTTGTTCAGACCCATTGCACAGAGGGGTAAACCAAAGGCTCCAGAAGCACGGTGACTTGCCGAAGCCTCCCCAGCTCCCAAGCGTCCCCGCTGGCTCCGAGGGCCCTGACTGTGAGCTCCATAAGGATAGGGGCCCTTCTGTCTTCATTATTGAACCCCCCCATGCTCAGCCCAGGGACTGGAAAGGGAAAGGAAGGGAAGGAAATTGAGAGGGTCAACAAGGATTTTACCGGGGGAATGAGGAGGACATTCCAGGCAGAGGCAGCAGCGTGGGCAAAGGCAGGGAGATGTGAAGGAGGCCACTGCCTTCAGAAGACCAGAGCCACTCGGGGCCCCTGGGCGGGAATGAGAGGCCAGCGACAGAATGAGTGGGCCAGTGGTGCACTAGTAAATGCTTAATAACAGGCAATCTCTAACAGCTGGGGCGGGCTGGGGCGGACTTGTAGCATTTGCCAATTTACATAGTATAAGTTCTCCCACTGTGGCTGATCTCAAAGTACAGACACATCGACCAGCTCACAAAATTCCTGCAATTTAACAATCAGCTCTTGTGAGCCAGTGCCAGCAGGGGAGCCCCAGCAGGGGAGCCCAAGGGGAGGTCAGCAGCCTCCTCCTGGTGCTGGTGCTGCCCGACCAGACCACACCTCTACTCACACACGGAAGGCTATTTCCTGGCAACAGTGGGTCCCAACTTCCCACCTGGGCAATGGGCTAATGGTTCCTGGGCAGAGGCAGTCTGCCCAAGTGGATCCAAGTCCAAGCATAGTGACATCTCTATCTCTCTCCCCACCTCATCCCCCTCTGTGGCAGAAGTAAGGCGATGGGCCATCAGGGGAAGGCTGGAGCCTGCCCAGGCCCTCTTCCACCCACTATTCCCCACCCCAGCTGGGGAGACAGGGCCCTGTCAAGCGGGTGGTGGTGGGGTCACCTTGGTAAGAGTTATTGGGGCCTAGACTGAAGCAGGAAGGTATTATGCACCGAAGGCCGCGGCCGAGGACACTAATCTGAACAGACAAGGAATCAATGGGAATTTCTATTTAGGGAGGAAATCAATAGGAATTTCAAGGTAGGAAAAAAGGGGAATTACCTTTAATTGGAGTTCTCGCCCACTAGGGTCTCTAGTGGGGCCAGGGCTCACCGGGCCTTCAAGGGACCCCACTCTGCCTAGACCCTATCTTGTATACCTCCTGCCCGGTAAGACACCCCTCCTCTCAAGGAGCCCTCTGGCCTGGGGTTAGGAGGCCAGGGTTGAGGAGGCAAACAGAGGCCTCTGGAATCCAGCACTCAGAAGACCCTTTCCTAACTGGCCTCGTCAGTAAGGAGCCAATTCCAGATATGTGAGTCACAGAGAAGTTAAACAACTTGCCCAAGGTCACACAGCTAGGAAATAGATACTGGGATTTGAACGCAGGCCAAAGGAGCACCAGAATCTGCGCTCTAACCACTGAGCTCTGCTGCCCTGTGAAAGGTATTCGGCTGTGCTAGATGTGTCTCAAATTGTCCACACACTGTCTGGCAGAAACCCAGTAGCTGGAGGTGACTGACAGGGGCACAGGGGGCCTGCCAGAGAGAAGCAGAGTAGGCCCAAGCCACATGGGGAGGACCCTAAGATTGGCTCCTCCATTGCCATCCCCCCAAATGTACACCTGCACACCCAGACATCCCTCAGGGCCGTGTCCCAAAAGAAAAAGGATGCTCTCAGAAGGAGGCCCTGGACCACCCGGATTCCTAAGCAGACCCCACCAGAGGGCAGATGTGGCTGCTGAATGGTGCCTGGTGGAGAATTTGCAGGGTGGAGTCATGATACCCACGCTTGCCCCAAGGATGGAGGCTCCACATGCAGCTGGGGGTCACAGCAAGGGAGTTCTTCTGGGCTGCAGGCCTACTGGGTGCCAGGCCCTGTGCTAGGGGCTTTTCTGTGGTGTCTCCCTACATCCCCCCACAGATTCTGTGGGAAAGGAGGGACCATCCCCCTGGAAGCAGAGCTGGGGGAACAGGGGAAGTGGAGGGCCATCCTCTCAAAAGTGGGATCTCCCTACAGTTTTTAAGGCAAAGCATTGGTCTGATGATTGTGTAGACTTCGTTATGAAAGACTTGCAAGAGGTTGCGGGGTGGGAAGTGCATGGCTGAAACCACACGGGGAGGGGCGGTAAGTCTGGGGGAGATGTCTCTTTTACGTGTTTGCTCTCCCAGCTCCCACAGGCTTCCCCCCATGGGGACCCTCACTTGGCCTCTCTGTTCGCTTCATTTTCCAGATGCAGGAGAGGAAGGAGGCAGGTGAGGATGGTTGCTCACTAGGCCTCAGCAGGCCAATCTGGGACTCAGGTCTCTGGCCCGGATGGAGGCCTGGGGTTGTTAAGGACACAGCTGGCAAGGCAGAGCCCCAGTCCTGGGGGGGCGGGGGTCCCTCCACCCTCCCTTCTCTTACTAATTTCAGCCTGAACCTGCAGGGGGCGCCAAGGACACAGAGGCCGGGAAAGGGCTGTGGCTCCAGGTGGGGTACCGCCTTGGGCAAGGGGCTTGACCCCTCCAATCTCGGTTTCCTTGTTTGGGAAAAAGAGGGATCAACTCTACCCTACAGGTTGTCTCACAGATTGGAAAACCTGGGGATCGTGAGGTGCTGTCCCTGAGCAGGTGGGTGACAGGTGAGCACGGCCCAGCAGATGAAGGAATGACCGCACCCTGCCCTCACCAGCCAGCTTGGTGGGGGGTCCCTCGCTGGTGAACCAAGAGGCACGGTCCCCAGAGTGGTGCGCCCAATTGCCCAGGGATGCCTCCGCTTAGGCGTGGGGCATGAGGTCTGAGCATGGACACTCATGTCACACATGGCCGAAGGCATTGATCTGAGCAGGGCACAGATCTGGGCCACTGGCCACCACACCCACTATTCTTTACGTTCTTTGCTATTCTTTTTTTTTTTTTTTTTTAAGATTATTTATTTGACAGAGAGAGAGAGAGAGAGACCACAAGTGGGGGGAGCAGCAGAAGGAGAGGGAGAAGCAGGCTCCCCATTGAGCAGGGAGCCCAATGCAAGGCTTGATCCCAGGACTCTGGGATCATGACCTGAGCCCAAGGCGGACGCTTAACAGACTGAGCCCCCCAGGCGCCCCTGTTCCTTGTGCTAGTCTTTTCAACACAAGCACTGTAGCCTCAGCTCTCTTGAAACAAACGAAGCACCTTAAATGGGAGAGAATGGATTTTCCAGGCCACACACAAGCCCTAGTGGCCAATCCAAGGGAGAATGAAGGCTGAGCATCCAAGCCCAACTGTCCCCTCTCTGCTCAGGCACACCTGGGCTGGTCCATTCTGGGGAGCAGAGGCCCAAACCCAGAAAGGAATCTAGGCTGAGTGACCAAGCAGGGGACATCCTGGGGATGCTGAACTATCAACACTCCCCTGGGGCACTCGTTCTGGGCACCAGGCTCTTTTCCTCATTCTTCTTGAACCTCAGGACAACCCCAAGGTGTGGATTGTGATCCCTGCTTGAGAGATGAGGACACTAAGCCCCGGGGGGGAAGCAGCTGATGCAAGACCTGTGAACCCTGGTCTGTCTGCGCCATGCCATATGGACAAGGGTGGGCGGGTGGGGTGTCTCCTGCAGGCAGGCAAGTAGGGAATCCGCTTCCTTGCTCCCTCCTCCACACCATTCACCCAGACTTGCCAGGGTCTCAGGAAGAGATGAGGCCTGTCCCTGTCCCCTCTCAGGTCAGCCAGGCTCAGCTGGAGCTGCAGGTTATTGGAAGCTGCCAGGGCCCCGTACAGCTCATTAAGTACAGGCGTGGGGTCAGCAGCTTTTACAGGACCCATAAAGCATCACTCGTTGCCACTTCAGCACACAGCTTGCCCTGGCAACCTGTCCCTCCTGGGCCAGGGAGGAAGAGTTTCTTCTTTAAGGAACCAATCTTCCAGACTCATAAAATCACCAGAAATACCATGGGGGTCTGTGCCCTGAAAGATAATTACAGGGTGACACATCCGCCCTGGAGGTTGCTGTAGGGGGAGCAGATTCCACTCAACAGAGGCCCCAAGCTTATCTGTCGTCACAGGGCTGGGAGCTGTGCTAATGAGCACTTTGAGCCTATTGTCACATTAAGGCCTCAAAACAGTCCTATAGGGTAGACAGTATTATTAGCTCCATTTTGCAGATGTGGAAACAGAGGCTGCAAGTGGCGAGTCACACTAAGCCAAAGTGGTGAAGACAGAGCTGGGACTAGAACCCAGAGCCACGCCTCTAAGGGCTCTGTGTTGGCTGTAGCACCACTGTAGTGTGACCACTGCTCACTGGCTTTGCTAAGAAACCCCAAATCTCCCAATCCCCCCACCACTTGTGGGCCTAAATGAGGCCACAGGAGCACCAGCACTCGATTTTTGCTGGTTCCCAGCCCCACCTGAATGTTGCAGAATCTCACCAACCTCCAAAGTCCTCCGAGGCCTCTCTAGGGTGTCTCATGTGGGCTCAGAAGCCTGTCCCCTCAGGCCTGTCCCACTGGCCTCTGTGTGGTTGTCTCAGTTGGTCATCATCACCAAGGCAGGGCAAGTCCCCTCCTGTTCTGTGCTCCTGCTGCTCTGGTTCTTGTAGACTGAACATCCCCTCGGCCACTCTAAAGAAGCAGTCTTCCCCAGGCCCCAGGACCTCACCTCTCAGCACAAGTAAAACCCCAACCCTTCAGCTAGTGCAGTGATTGAGCTGTGAATCTGTGGTCTGACATCTCCCCCACTTACTAGCCGTGTGAACCTCCGTGAATCTTACTTGTCTCACCTATAAAATGGGAGCTGCTGTGAGTAGCAGGGGAGACAACCCAAGTCACACCCTGTACAGGCCTGGCGCACAGCGCCTCTCAGCAAAGGTTGTGTGGCTCCTGAGACAAGATTCTCCTTGCTCTTCCCCCTCTGTGTGCTAACTGCCTCCCCCCTGGTCAGCCCCTCCTGCCCAGAACCCCTGCAGATAGAGGGGGTCCCCAGACCTGCACACCCCTTGGACACTGCTCCCCGGGAGACTCCTCAAGCCCCACAGCTGCCACCCACCCCCTCCCACAACCCAACATTCACATCCTCCACCACACTCCCCCAAGACCGAGTGTGGTGGGAGAAGAGGAGGAAGAGGAGACCACGGCCTGGGAGTTATGCCTGAGGGCTTACGGTCTTGAAAACAAGTGTAGTCCAGAGGTAGGGGGCAGCCAGGGATAAGGGGGTGTCACCCCACTTCCTCAGTGAGGAAACCTTACTGGAAATACACATTGGCTAATGCTGCCATAGGTGAGGAGGGGGACAGAGGCCAGGCAAGATGGTAATTCAAAAGTCCAGGTTCAGTCGGGTGGGATACACACCCTATTCTCCCCACACGAGTACACATGTGCACACGTGTGCACACACACATATACGCCCAGGGAAAGGGCCCAGAATCCTCCATAGACCATGCTTTACTCCCTAGTCAGCCACCTCAGACACACCCATTACCAGGAAAAATCTAATCCAGAACATACTAAAGCTCAAACTTATACATGTGCCTCTGAACAGGTGTGCTGACACATCTGTACATGGGCGGACAGCCGTAGGCAAGGCTACAAACGCGTGTGCATTGGTGTGGGCACAGGCAAAAATGTGCATCCTTTCGTAGGCATTGACATGAACACACACAAACGTGGACACACAGGCACGATTCCAAGGCCTGCAGACGCCTGCACCAGCATGTACAAGTGTACACTCTGATTTGGACTGGGGGTGAGGGGCATACCCCAGACAGCCAGCCCCTCCCTGCACCACACATGTGAGTTATATGGATGTTGCTGCTCCTCCCTCCACCCCATCCCCTCACGAGCCCTTTGCTGTGGGGCTCTTCAAGACTTTGAAGACCCCACAGGGGATGTGTGCAGTGGGGAAGTGGAGGGCACAGACCCCCCAAGTCCAGCATGCCCTCAGTGCTGTGCCCGAGGGTCTCCAGAACCTAGACCACCACATGGCTGGCCAAGTGGCCAAGCTGCTGCCACCTTTGGTCACCTGGAAGATGGGCATCCCAGAGGGCACCAGGGTGATTTCCTGGGGAGATAGGAGGAGGAGAGGTGATGAGGAAAGAAGATCAGGAGAAGAGGGAGGAGAAAGAAAGGAGGAGAAGGGAGACAGAAGGTAGGAGGAGGTCCACCAGGGAGGGCTTGGTTGCCATCTTTAGGGATGGGGCATTTCTACCATCCCTAATTCCTGGTATCTATTGTTCATTGTCTGGCTGTCACCCCCTTCTGTGTAGCACCTACATGAGGATACACATAGTAGATCCTTAATAAATGCTTGTTTTTATGTGTGAATGTCTAGTTCTGAGCACTGTCTCCCTACCCCTCCATCGACCACCTCTGGTTGCTGACCAGGCTCTTCCTCCATCTCAGCAAATAGATCTTGCTCATGCCCTGACCCTCAGCACCAGGAGCCACACAGGACTGCTTTCCTAAAGGATAAGAAGAGAGGAGTCATGGGGGTGGTGGTGGGATACACTGTCCCCCCAGGAAGTCCCTCCCCAGGGCGTGCCCAAGGAACCTACCCTCCTGGGCAACAAATCCTCTCCCAGGGTGCAGTTGTCACCCAGGAGCTGGCCACTAGCCAACTGCTTCATGGCCTTCTCTGGCCAGCCTCCAGACCCTCTTTCCCTTTCTCCTAAACCTGCTCCCCTCAAAGGCTCCCCAGTGGTCACCCAGAACCCCCTTTCCCCATCCTCCTGAAACCAGGAACAAGGTTAAGAATGTCTTCTCTCCCCAGTTCTACTCAACATTGTGCTGGACGTTCTAGCCACAGCAATTAGGTAAGAAAAAGAAACAAAAAGCTTCCACACTGGAAAAGAAGAAGTAAAGCTATTTTTATTTGTAAGTGACATTATCTCATATACAGAAAATCTTAAGGAATTCACAACAAAGCTATTGGAGCTAATTAAAGGGTTCAATAAGGTTGCAAGATGCATGTTCAATATACAAAAACCAACCACATTTCTGTACGGTAGCAATGAACAAACCAAAAACGAAATTAAGAAAACAATTCCGGGATCCCTGGGTGGCGCAGCGGTTTGGCGCCTGCCTTTGGCCCAGGGCGCGATCCTGGAGACCCGGGATCGAATCCCACATCAGGCTCCCGGTGCATGGAGCCTGCTTCTCCCTCTGCCTATGTCTCTGTGCCTCTCTCTCTCTCTCTCTCTGTGACTATCATAAATAAATAAAAATTTAAAAAAAAAAAAACAATTCCATTTACAGTAGCATCAAAAAGAACAAAATACTTAAGAATAAATTTAACAAAATAAGTGTAAGACTTCTGAAAACTATAAAATATTGCCTAAAGGACTGAAAGCTCTAAATAAATGGAAAGACATCCTATGTTTATGGATTAGAAGACAATTTTGTTAAAGTGACAATAATCCCCAAACGGATCTACATATTCCATGTAATCCTTAACAAGATCCCAGCTGCCATTCTTGGAGAAATGGACAAGTTGATCCTAAAATGCATACAGAAATGCAAAGGAGCAAGAATAAGTCCAAACAATCTTGAAAAAGAATGAAGCTGCAGGACCCACACTTCCTGATTTCAACACTTCTTACAAAGTTACAGATATCAGCCCTACATGGTGCTGTCATCATGACAGGCACGCAGATCCATGGCAAAGAACTGACGGCCAAGATCTGGACGCTTAATTAATAATGGACAGGGGTACCAACACAACTCAGTGGAGAAAGAATATTCTTTTCAACACGTGGTGCTAATATAAGTAGATATCCACATGCAAAAGGAAGAAATTGGACCCCTACCTCATACTATATACAAAATGGATCTACATGTATGATCTATGACTATAAAAGCCTTAGAAGAGAAACATGTAAATGTTGGATGAGGCAACAACGTCTTAGACGATTCCTTAGACACCTAAAGCACAGCAACCAAAGAAAACATTTGCCTTCACCCCTCTGTGCCCAGGCTTGTTTCTGCCTGTGTCTCATCCTAAGCTCCAGCCTGCCCATCACTGCTGTCTCCATCCCAGCACATCTCCCTGACCCTGACCTCTTCCCTCTGACCCAGACTGAGGGCTTTTCATCACAAACCCCAAGCTCTCTCTTTCTCATCCCCAAGTCGCATCACCAGTGTTTCTTGAACCACTCTCGTACTGAGCTGAACTGGAGCCTGAATCTCAGCCCCAAGACTTAGCAGTGTGGGGCCCTGAGCCATTTCCTCCTCTGTGAAATGGGGAACCACTGGGTCACATCAAAAGAAAACTCAACTCAAACGAGTTTAAGCTAAAATGGGATTTTATTGGAAGGATGCTAGAATCAAAGATATCCTAGGACTGAAGGAAGAGTAGAAAATCCAGACCACAGGAGAAAGGGGATGGGGCCAGGTCTAGGAGCAACTGGAACCAGAGATGAGGAAGGTGGCAGGGCCCTTTCTTCATCTCTCTCAGAAGGTGGATTCACTCTCCCCTTTCGCTGAGGTCTGGCTTTTGTCCAGAGTAGAAAATCTGGCTGACAATGGCCTTGCAGATCTACATTTAAATCTTTACCTTTCAACTTCAACAAAGTTAATAACTCCTAATCATCAAAAGCTACCATTAAGACAGCAAAAAAAAAAAAAAAAAAAAAAAAAAAAAAAAAGACTCAGAACATGTAAAGATCTACTAGAAAGCAATAAGAAAAAAAGGAGACAACCCAGTGTTTAAAAAGTGGTCAAAAGACTTGAGCAGGCCCTCCACAGGAAAGGATATCCACACGATGAGTAAGCCTAGGAAGGTTGTTCAAGGTCATGAACATCATTAGTCATGGGGAAAACGCAAAGTGTCCCACCCAGACTGAGCTTAGAAGAACTGGCAACACCGAGTTTTAGAAAGAACGTGGGGAAACCGGAACTGTGCTAGATTGCCTGGAGGAATATAAATTGGTACGCCCACCTTGGCAGCCTCTACTAAAGCTGGAGAGGCAGACAGACAGAACCAGGAAATTCTACTCCTGGTATGTACCTAAGAGTATTTACCCCAGTGGGAATCAGGCCCAGAAACATGTGTGGACATCTGAGTTCATCAGAGCCCCAAGACAGGGGACAACACAAATGTCTAGGAACAAGAGGATGGATAAGTCAATCTCAGCAAGTCTGGGCCACGGAATCCCGAACAGCAACAAAGAGGACTGTCTTACCACCACGTGCAACAGCTTGGGTACTTACCCAAGCACAACATTGAATGAAAAGTCAGACATAGAAGAATACGTGTTATTTGATTCCTACGCAAAGTCCCCAAAGGGCAAAACTAGCCGGTGGTGGTGGAGATCACAGATGTTTATCTTGGGAGGTGTCGGTGGGGAAGAGGCAGGAGGGAGCCTGTGCAGTGCTTGTTGCTGGTGACATGACATGAGTATGAACATATGTAAAGGTTCACCCAGCTGTCAACTTCAGATTTGTGGCCCTTACTACATGTAAATTCAGTTAGATGAGAAAGAAAAACAAATTTCCTTTGGCCATCAAAAGGTCTCTGACTCTTTCATACCCAAGTTCAAAAATCCCACCAAACGGTGCTGGGGGTCAGGACCAAGGAAGAAGATGGCGGCTCCAGAGGATGGGGTTGGGAGATAAGGAGCTGGGTATTGGGGTTGGGGCTTCCAGAACAGGGAGGGGAGGAGAAGAAAGGCAGAGCAAAATACAGCAGTCCTCTCCTTTGTCCCCTGAGCCTTCTTTCCTCTCAAGTGGAAACCCCTGTCCTACCTGCCATTAAAGTTGAGTTTCCTGGCCTCTGGGGCCAGCCTGGGACCTGAGCTGACACAGGGTCTCCTTCCCCTCATCCCTCTCCCCCACCCACTCCTCCTTCCTGGCCACCCTTACCCCTCTGTTCCACCCTCAGCTCCCCTACTTTGCCCTGTGTGATCCCCAAAGTGAGGTCCCATCACCATATAATTTCAAATTACTTGTAGCTTTAGTTAATTAAATGTAAAATCATCGGAATAAAATTATACCTTCATTAGAAATTAACTCCCATTTCAGGCCTGGCATAATGACCGAGCTCTCTCTCTCCCTCCTCCCCCCCCTTCCAAACCACATACAAAATGGTCAGTTAAACTGAATGGGAAAAAAAAGTTTAACGACTGCACGGCAATCAAGCTTATTATTATTTAAGCACAAGCTATTACCATGTGCAATGAGGTATCAGCCAATAAATTATCTTTGAAAGAGTCAGTCCTTGTCTGAGCATAGACAGGCTGCTGCAGGGGAGGCGGTGTGGACGCTTCCCGGGCCAGGTGAGCTGCCCAGGCCCCGAGAAGGGACGCTGGGGCCTCGGAGTCGCTCTGACGGGAGCACAGGGGTCCTGCCTGACTCCCCAGCCCACAGTGAGGGGCGGACACATTGGCACAGGACAGAGATTGGGGTCCCTGAAAACAGGAAGGAGACGGGGGTTCTGGGGCAGGCAGGGGGCTGGGATGAGACAGTAAGAGGAAGAACAGGAAAGAATCTTCCAGACAGGGATCCCTGGGTGGTGCAGCGGTTTGGCGCCTGCCTTTGGCCCAGGGCGCGATCCTGGAGACCCGGGATCGAATCCCACGTCAGGCTCCTGGAGCATGGAGCCTGCTTCTCCCTCTGCCTGTGTCTCTGCCTCTCTCTCTCTCTCTCTCTCTCTCTCTCTCTGTGACTATCATGAATAAATAAAAAAATTAAAAAAAAAAAAAGAATCTTCCAGACACTTGGAGGGTGATTTGAGACTGAGACCAGGAGAGCGGGGGACACAGTAGAAGCATCCGTCCCCGCCGCTGCACACTGGGGGTTTGGAGCCCTTGAACCACTGCCGTCGATGGAGGGATTTCCCAGGACAGGGACTCTCAGTGCTAGAACCCGCAGAGTCCAGGCAACCTAGGACAAATGGGTCACCCGGCTCCCAGATCCTTGGGACACCCAGTGCTGTGGTTCCCACCATACAGATGAGAAGACTGAGCCTCAGCAGGGGGGGAAGCCACTCATCCAGGACCACAGAGACAGAGAAGAGAGCAAAAGACCCAAAGGCACAAAGCCAAGTAAAGTGTTCCCTTATTGCCCCATCTGACTCCCCACCTTCCCCCATCTCTGCCTCATCCCAGCCACCTCCCTGCCCTCCAACCTCATTGCTCCTTTCTCTTAAGGGTCCCCTTTTGTCCCCAGTCTCTGTCCTGAGCCAGAGCTCTGCCCCTTACTGTGGGCTGGCTGGAGGGGCAGGTGAGTCCCACTGTCCCAAGTCTCCGAGGCAAGTAGATGGGACACTTGTGGACAGAAAGCTCCCGGGGTCCTCAGACCCCTGCCCCAGGCTGCAGGCAGCAGCCAGAACCCTCCTCCCACGGGCCTTCGGGGCAGGCTGAGCTGGGTTGGAGCCCACATTCCAGCGTGGACTCGCCACTCGACCTTGGACAGTTGCTCAACCTTGCTGTACTCCCTCCCCTCACCTGTAAGATGGGTGGTGATGGTGCCCCGATCGCGGGGTTGTTGTAAAGGTTTGACGAAACTGGGTGGGAAGGCGCCCAGGGCAGAGCCAAGCCCCGAGCAGTTGTCCTGGGGAAGAGGTGCCCTCACAGGGCAGCTGGCCCTCGTCTGGCAAGATTTTCATTTCTTCCCAGGACAGCACTTCCCCAGGCCAAGAGTCTATGCCCTTGGTAAATGGATTTGGATTCTTGCTCTGTGTGGTAATAGGAGCTACCGTTTATGGAACAGCTGCTGGGCTCCCTACGCAGAACTGGGTGTTTCAAACACATTTTCCTTTGTCGAGTCCTCGTTCACCCCAGATGATGGGCATTCCTTGGCATGTCTGGACTAGGGCTGTAGTAAGGCTACTCATCAGGGAAAGGAAGACAAGCGAACAGTAGGCCAAAGAGCTGATGGGTACAGCCGCCTCCCCCGTAACCCTCTGTGAGCCTCCTGGCCCCCGGGAGGTTATCGCATGTGGTGACAGAACAAGAGGGCAAGCCTGCAGGAGGACTCTGCTGGAGCAAGGTGACAAGAGACCACAAAGAGGAGACAACAGCAGCCTGACTCAAGGGTGCTTTTACCCCCATAAAGCAAAGACCCTCATTTTGCACTTAAATCCAAAACGTACGTGCTCTTCATAGGTGACGCTTGATGAGCAATTTTTGTGAGATGAAGGCATAAACGGACGGTAAGTTAATTACCCAGAAGGTCGGTGTTTTGCAAGAGCCACCAGGAAGAGGGCGGCCCCAGCCCCGGCCAAGGGCAAAGGGGGGGGCATTGCCATAAGCTTCTCCTCCCGGCTCCCCTGCAGACACACTCCTGTGAAAGTCACCTCCGTCCCTCTCACAGGTCGGACCGAGATTTAGAGATCGGGGCCGCTCGTGTGCCTAGATCTGCTATTCGCCCGTGAGTGATGGGAGACACATTCCTGGGACATGTTTACTGTCACCCCGCGCCCCCAGCCCACGCTCCCTGCCGCACCGTCCCCTGATAATTCACGGCCCGGCTCCCGTTGGCAAATGACTGATACGGCCTTCACGGTGGGGCCTGCTGGTCACTTGTCTCAAGGAGACTGGAAAGGGAACTCGGCCACAATATAAATGGGGCCCGTGGCAGCCTCACACACCTTGGAAAATCCCCCAGCCTGGACGCCGCACCGTTTTTAAGTAATAAAACCACAGAGAGATTACATGACCGCCTGACAGCCTAGGACGGATGGCCGCCCACGTGAACTTTTTACCTTCGGGATGGGGAGCGAGAAGAAGGAAAAAAGAGGAGAAAACCTCTCAGCTCCTTCCTTGCTCTGTCTCCAAAGCCACGGCTGCAGCAGGGGCGGGAGCCGCACTGGATGTGTCCCCAACTCAGGTACAACCGGGGGCCCTTGGGCTCAGTCTCCCCATCTGGAGAATGGGGATACTTGTGGCCAGTTTTTAGAGTCCCCAAATCCAGAAGCAGCCCTAAGAGAAATCTTTCAGGGATAGAAGTGTAATAATCCTTGCTTGCTTGCATTCATTCGTTTATTCTTTGATTCAAGGAGAATTTTCCCCCTGCCTCTTTAGCAGTGGGTGTGGGGACAAGCGGGTGACAGTGTGAGGCAATCTCTGGGCAACAGCTGAATGACCTCGGTGAACCCCTCATTAGCCTTTTGACCTTAGGCATGTCACTGCAGCACTCAGAGCCTCATTCTCTTCATCTGTGCAGTGGGGATCATAATGGTGCCTCCTCCAAAGGACAGGCAAATCCCACAGGAGACGCCCTCCCTGGTCGTGGCATGCAGTAGGTGTGCATCGGGCATGGCCACCAGTCCCCAAGTCCTTCTCTCTTGAAGACTGAGGGTCCTTAGGCAAATTGGGGAGCCCACCCTGAAGACCCAGAGTTCCCCAGCTGAATAGGAAACCATGAATACCTGGATGCAGGGCATAAGCTCTGACTACATAATCCGGCAAGATTTTCATTTCTTCCCAGGACAGCACTTCCCCAGGCCAAGAGTCTATGCTCTTGGTAAATGGATTTGGATTCTTGCTCTGTATGGTAATAGGAGCTACCGTTTATGGAACAGCTGCTGGGCTCCCTACACAGAACTGGGTGTTTCAAACACATTTTCCTTTGTCGAGTCCTCATTCACCCCAGATGATGGGCATTCCTTGGCGTGTCTGGACTAGGGCTGTAGTAAGGCTACTCATCAGGGAAAGGAAGACGAGTGAACAGTCGGCCAAAGAGTTGATGGTGCTCTAACCCACAGTGACTTTATAATCTTACCCTCTTGGAAGCTCAACGTGTGCAGGAGGGAGGGTGCCAGAGTGGTGGGAAATCTCAGGGCCCAGAGCCAGCAAGATGATGCTCCCCAAGGAGATGTCCTCTGGGTTGGTGGCTTTCAGCCCTGGGAGCGGGACAGCCTCCATGGCCCCTCCAGAGCCACTCTTCCCTCTCTGGATTGTCCTGTAGGTCTTTGTGGAAGGAATCACACAAAGGAATCCTGATCTCCAGCCCTTGGGTTGGCCATTAAGTTTAGCCAATGGATGCAGGAAGTCCCCCAAGGCCCTCCTGCCAGGGGCTGGCCTCAGACGTGGTCTGCACAGGCGCCAGGCTGCAAGGGCAGTGAGGACCCAGGCCCCAATCTCCCCTGCTGTCACCCTCAAACCCTCAGACCTCTGAGGACCTGGAGAGGAACAAGGGGTGGTTGGGAGGGCAGTAGGGCCCGGCAAGAGGGAACTGGATCTGGGTCTTGGACTGCAAGGAAGACACACATACAAACTAAAAGGAGGAAAAATACAGGACAAAGATGATTGCCCTGGAGCCTAAAGACAGGATGCACAGCCAGGCCTGCGAAGGGACTGTAACCAGGGCTGAGAGTGTGAGAGCCACCAGCCTCTGCTCTCCCAGCCTCTAGCCCCCACATGCCCTCCCATCTTCACTCTACCTAATAGCCTCTCCTCCTCTGCACCAAGCATCACCTCAACTCGGCCTCAGAGACTGCCCACAAGTGCTCCGAAGCCCAGCTCCAGCCCTCCAGGAGAAAGACACTGAGTGGCCCACCTTGTGTCACACGCCTGCTTCTGGGTCCATTCTGCTGTGGCCAGGAGCATGCTCAAGAAGGCTGCTGGTGGGGATGCCTGCGTGGCTCAGCAGCTGAACATCTGTCTTTGGCTCAGGGCATGATCCCAGGGTTCTAGGATCGAGTCCTGCATCAAGCTCCCTGCATGGAGCCTGCTTCTCCCTCTGCCTGTGTCTCTGCCTCTCTCTCTGTCTGTCACAAATAAATAAATAAATAAAATATTTTAAAAAAAGGAAGGCTGCTGGTGGTATCTCCTTCCTTCTCAGTGTGGCCCGCAGGTGTGACTTGTCACCCATGCCTGCCCCGATGGGCTTCCCCAGGCTGTAGGCATGACCTTCCTCCATCTCCCAGAAGCTCCCAAACCTGGAGGGAGGGCAGGGAGAGTGAGAAGAGCGAACTCCACCCTGGGCAGCTTGGCAGCCGGGCCAGCACCCAGGGGAGGTGGGGAGAGGCAGACAAGCTGTGAGTAAAAAAACATAGGACTGAGTCTTAGACACGAGGACCAGCTGATCTTAATAAGCCAACGTGGAAAGTTATGGAATTGAACTGAGATGTCATTTATGGACTCGCCACCCAGCGGGCAGGGGGAGGCGGTTTAGAGAGAGCAGCGTGGTAGCAGTTATTGGAAAAATAAAACCATTTCATGTTTATACCCCTAATGAGTGGAGATGCCTCTAAACTGGTTATACTTGATTTTTTTTCTTTATGCTTTTCTGTATTTTCTAATTTTCCTGCAATGAACATGTATTACTTGGGTAATAGAGAAATAATAAAAGCTTAGAAAAGAGTCAGGTGGTGAGAGTCCGGGGGTCCCTGAGGACCACACACACATGGGCTACACCGGCGCAGGTCAGAGCAGGGTGCCAAGGGCAGGGCAAACCACCTGAGCCGAGGTCCTCAGAGGGGGTGGGATGGGAGGAAAGCCTGGCCGCGCATGCTTCTGAACCTACCCTGGTCCCAAGTATTGTGCTCCAATGCTGGGAGCCCTGGGTGCCTGCCACTGATGGAAAGCTGAGCTAAGAGTGAGACTGAGTCTCTGTGCTCAGTTTGGGGTCACGGTCCTATAGAGGCTCTGAATCAGGAGCTTGTTCAAATCCTGACTCCACCCTCACCAGCTGTGGCAGCAGGTGTCCTCTCAAATGGTAGAGCACACACTAGGCAAGAGGGTATCTGGCCCCGAGGAATTAACCTGCTCCTTCCCCAGGGCCCACTCCTAGTCTGGAGAGAATTAGGGTGTGGGGCAGGGGTACTGGGAACCTTAGCCCGGGGTCAGGACAGGCTGGATCCTGACAAACTGCCCCAGCCAAGCGCTAAAGGGGGGTAGTGAGAGAGGAGTCCTCGAGACCTCAGACACGGACTCAGCTTTGAATCCCAGCTCCACTGCGGCTGTGTGACCCCGGGAAGCGGCTGCCCCTCTCTGGGCCTCATTGTCCTCGTCTGTAAACTGGAGACAGTAATTGGAGCACCTGTAGCAGATGGCATTAACGGCCCCGACTCTTCGCCTCTGCTTAGAGCCACACTCTGGCCCATGACTTTGCAGTGTCTCCCACTCGGGAGGCAGGATATCGTTCTTCACCTGTGACTTTGGGTTTGGCCAGGTGGCTTGCTTTGACAACTGGAGGAGGAAGTTGGGGAGCCATGAGGGGTCAAGGCCTCAGGAGGCCTTGGGTGCTCCCATTTGCTCTCTCGCTTCTGCTGTCTATGAGAACATGCCTGACTGCGAGCTGGTCCCAGGAAGAGGCTGGGGCACTCGGAGCAGAGTTGCCCGGCCACACCCAGACAACAGCAGCTAACTCCCAGGTCCCCCTCAGATCTGTGAGAATTCAGTGATTGCCATTTGTTGATCGGTGTTTGGTACGCAATACGCCTTCCCCTGCAGGTATCACGAGGCTTCAGTGAGACCAAGCCCACAGAGTGCCATAGTAATTGCTCACTAAACAGTCAGCTGCTCTTATTAATATTGTTATCATTGTCATTAGCATTGGAGGGGAGAGCCGGGGGCCAGAGGTCAGGAGAGGAGAACTCTGCAGAAACCCCACATTCATCAAGCCTGCCCCGAGACGGCTTCAAGCGACAAGTTCCCTCGTCGACGTGGTTGCTTTTATTGCACTTTTGAAATCCATTCCAATTAGAGGGTGAGATTGTGGCTTCTGCTAGCCTAGATGGGGGTGAGACAAGCAGGGCTCAAGCCCTGCAGGCAGAGGCTTAAGCATTTTATAATAATCATATTTCTTATGAGGCTTTAGTTTCACTTCCTTCAAATTAAGTCTCAGCAATAAAGCAATCGATTCCCTCTCGCTGGGCAACGGCTGAATTCCACCTGGCACCGGTGGAGCTCTCAGCACCTCTCCCCAGGACCCCCTTTCCAAGCCTGGCTGGTAGCAGTTTTGGGGGATCTGCATGGTTGGCTGATCCCAAGGACCTTGGAGAGCTTCCTCTCCAGTCTCTGCTGGTAGGAGGGAGGCTCCATCCCCGGAGCAGCCTCCAGGCCAGCTCCAAGGGCATCCAGACAGGCTTGCTGGGTACCAAGTACCAGGAGAGGCAGGATCCTGTGGGAGAAAGGGCACAAGTTCTCACTCCCTGCTTCTTTCCGGCTGCCCCCATCAGGGAGGCCCCAGCATGACTTTAGGAACCTGGAAAACCAAGATGCCACCAAAACTCGATGCGGGGATTCAATCCAGCAGGAGAGATAGGAAAGGCAAGGAAGAGAAAGAGGGAGCATTCCTCCTCCTCACCCGACTCGCCCCATCTTCAGGGAAAGAAGAGGGTTCAGTTGGTTTCTACACTCTGCTCCCCCAACCCGTCCTTTTCCAAGAAGGTCCTGAGGCAAAGTGGAGAAAAGTGGCTGAAAACACCTGCAAGATGACTTCCAGAGCACAGAAGCCATGCCCCTCCCAGGTCCTGCCCAGGATGCCAACTCCCAGCAGCCTCTTGTGCACGCAAGAGACCAGAGGGGGTCATGAGGGCATAAGGTCAGAGTCAGGGCCCGAGGGTGGGGCTGGGGTGGCCTAGGAGCAGCAGCCTGAATTGGAGGCAGGACTTGGCTTCCTGTGAGGCAAGGGAAGCTCTTGCCTCAGGTGTAAAATCCAAAGGGACACCCAAAATTCAATGGTCAACAGAAATAATATTTTAAAAAAATCAAAATGGGTACAAAAAAGACCCATAATGAACAAAATATGAACATTGAAATAAAGGCTGGCTGTTACTGTTTAAGAACCTGCATTGTTGTGTACCTGGAGAGGTCGTTTCCAATCCTCCTGAGTCCCTGTGGCAGGTGCACGAGGGCTGACCACACTGTGCAAACAGGTTGGGTGACATGGCTTCGTATAGAGGCATGTTCTTGATTGTGGAAGTTTGTTCTGTTCACCCCATCGGTGCTTGAACTCATGACCCTGAGATCAAGCCCAGACATTTAAGCAACTGAGCCACCCAGGCTCGCCCCCTTGACTGTGGAGTTTTTATAAACCTTTCTTCCTTGGTTCAAAATATTGCAGGGGGGTGGTATATTGATAAATTTATAATGGGGCACCGGCTCCCCCCTTAGCCCAGGCTCCTCTAATGACTCAGACTGGGGAGAGGAGGTTAACTGGGAGAAGAGAAGAGACAGAGGTACAAGGAGACACCGGGAGGGAGCCAGTCGGCTTACAGGGAGGAGCCTGGGTGGCCCGCAAGGGCTTTTATGCAAGTGCTAGAGCTTAGTGCCAACCCCAGGAAGAAGAGGGTGGGGACAGGGCAAAGCATTACCATGACAAGCTGTTCAAGGGGAAGTGCCTGAGAAATCCTGAATCTGCCCAACTCTGCCTGAATTATATTTGAGTCTTGCAGTTCAAAAGGAAAGTATTAGTGAGAGTAAAGAAACCGAAGTTGCTGATATTCAAGAAGCACTGCCCCTACTGGGCGCAGTCCCCATGCTCTGCACGGTGTCTGGTATAGCCCACAAGCCCTCATGAGAAAGAAATATTCACCATCTCTGTTCCCCCAGGGAAAGCCTGAGGCCCAGAGAGGTTAAGACACTTGCTTGCGGTCGCACAGCCGGGGAGTGGTAAAGCCAGGGTTCCATGCCAAGATCCCACCCTTAGCCTCGGTCACACAATGATGTCAAGTGACATCATTATTCATCTGAGTCCATTACCTATAAAATGAATTCCTACTTCACAATCCCTGGGCAGAGGACCCTGCAGATGATTTTAGTGATAATATGGTACAGATTGGGACCCCAGGGAGAAGGAGGGGGTGGGGACACACTCTGGCAGCAAAGCCCCTCATTCCACGAACCCTGTCACTCATGAGCACCTTTTTCATTCCCCAAACACCTCCTGAGCACCTGCCGTATGCCCAGAGCAGAGCAGAGAGTTAGAGAGACCCCAGGGCCTCCTCCATGGATCTCAGGGGCTTGTTAGGGAGAGAGGAATGGAACAAATCTATGCACAATCATGTCATTACAAACTGCATCAAGGTCTAAACACAAAGGACAAGATGTTGGGAGAGCATGTGAGGGGGTCCGTAGGCAGAGAACGAAAGGACAGGTGGCAGGAGCTGAGATGCCCAGGGCCTGGGCAAGGGGGGCCCAGGAGGAGCTTGTCTACCCTGTGAAGAAGGGCCACCTCCTCTGTGGTCACAGCAAATCAGTCGCCAAGCTGCAAAGTGCAACCAGGCCTGACCTTCTTACCCAGAGGGGTCCAGGTGTGCCTTCGGGGACAGAAGGTCTCCTGGATCTTCCTGAGCAACATGTCCTTCTGTCCGCAGGCCTCACAACCACCTGAGCTCTTCCTGTGGGACAGACCTGCCTTCTCTCTTTTTCTGTGGGGTCTCTGTCCAATCACAGTCTCTTCCAGGGTAAGAGGCTCCCCCAGAAGTCACCAGGAAGCTCTCGGGGACCCAGCCCAGCCTGCCCAGATCTGCTCATCACCCCACCCCCCTCTCAGCACTTGGAACTACAGATAGGAAGGGAGCACAGAGTCCCCGGGCAAGGCATGTCTGAGGATGACCGAGTGGCTGACAAAGCTCATAGACACGCAGCTTCTGTGGCCCCCACCCAAGACGACAACCGGACTCCAGGCCCCAGGCAGGGCCTCTCCTCCCTGCTGGAACTGAACCAACCTCCCGGCCACAGCGGAGGGGCTCTCCAAGCCAAGGATGTGAGTGCGTTAATTAATGAATTAGCCGTTTAATTAACATAATTAGGCCTCATTATTTTCCATGCATCTATCGTCAATTTTTGGCCAATTAAAGTGGATGTTGGTGGAGAATGGGGGATCTGGGTTGTCACTGCTGGCCTAGGATGAAGTGCAGGCCTGGCATGACCCTCAGAGCTCCTGCCCAGCTGGGAGGGAGGGGGCGAGGAAGAAGGAGACCCAGGTGCACACAACACACATCCCAAGATAGAGTGCCCCTGAGTCTAAGTCTGCACATAGCTCCCACTTCACCTCCGGAGCTCCTACTATGTGCCAGGCTCCGGGCCAGGACATTGTTGGGACCGGGACTGGTGGGGAAACTGAGGGACACTCTTGGGGAGAGCCAGGGTCAGCCCCCAAGTAGGCCCCAGTAGATTCTCCTTCCCCAGCTGTGTGGCCCAAGGCAAGTTCCTTAGCCTCTCTGAGCTACTTCCTTACCTGTGATTCATCATAATGACACCGCCTGGCTCCTGGCACACAATCAGCAATCACTGTTGCTTGGTCTCCTTCCCTCCCTTGGATCCAGCAGGTTCCAGACCCATGGCTCATTCCTTACACACTGTTCATGCTGTGACCAGCCGCAGTGCTGATGAGCCTCTCCCCCACTGTGGGATCTCCCCACCTCCCCACCTTCAGGTTCTCCCAGTAATTCCGTCCTGCAGAAGAAAGGCTGAGGCTGGGCAAGCTAAGTCACGTGGCTCAGGGCACAGCTGGTGAGTGGCAGAAGGGTCTCAGCCCCAGCTCATTCTGCCTCCACAATGGGGCAGGACTTACTACGCCCAGCCCTGTTCTAGAACAAGACTGGCAAAGCCCTGTGCTCTGGGGGCTTATATTCTAGTGATGGAGACACATAATAAACCCAGAATAAATATAAAATAGGATGTCACAATGCACCTAGGGCTGTGAAGACAAAGCAAATAATAATAATAATATGGAAAAGCAGATAAAGGGTGTTGAGAAGGAGCCTTCAAGACCAGTGCTCAAGGAAGACCCTAAGGAGATGGTTCTGTGGAGCAGGCAGGGATCAGCTGGTGCAAAAGTCCTGAGGCAGCTCTCAGGACCTGCCTGATGGAGGAGACAGGGTGGAGACAAGCAGTCTCCCTCATGAGAGGCTACTGGGATGTGGCAGGGATTTGGATTGTGTTAAGATGGGAAAGTTTGAGCCGAGATGTTCCAAGACCTCATGAAAGTTTAGAGAGTGGCTTGGCTGCCAAGTGGACACCAGACTATAGGGAGGCAAGGGTGGAGTCAGGGCCTGGCTACGAGACTCAATTTGCACTGGTCCGAGCAGAGGAGGAAATGGTGGTAGAGGCCGGAAGATGAGCATGGATTCTGGATACAACGTGAAGGCAACACCTGCAGGACTTGCTGGCTGGGCAGCTGAGCCACAGGATGCAGGATGACTTGAGGAGGTTGCAAGGAGCCCCTGGAAGGATGGAGATGCCACCGCCTGAGATGACAAGGTGGTAGGAAGAAGGGGTGTCACTAGAGGCACCAGGACAGCCAACGGAGCTGTCAGCTAAGCAGTGGTGTCACAAGCAGGAGTCGAGGGAGCGATTCTGGGGGGCTTAGCCCAGAGCCAGCATGATGATCACAGGAGCCAGAGAGAAGGATGCCCTTGGAGGTGGCCCTGAGGCTCGCCAACACAGAAGGAGCCACCAAAAATCCTGGGAAAAGGCAGTGAATAGGACAAAGGAGAACTCGGGTAGAGTGTCCTGGAAGCCAAGGGAGGAGCAGACGTGTCAAATGCCAGTGACCGTGGGGCTGGCCATGTGCGGCCCGCTTTCAGGAGAGGGTGGCCAGCCTGTGTGGAGAGGGAGCAGGCGGTGAAGAACCCTCCCGGGGCCCTCTGCTTCGAGGACGCAGGGAGGCTGTGTGAGCAGGAGAAGAACAGGGACCCGGGGAGGGTTGTGTTTACAAGACCAGACCGGGGTGTCAAATATGTTTGGAGCTGATGGAAAGGACCCAATCCCAGTAAATAAGACCCACAATGTGGATAATGCAAATCATTCAATTTTTCTAATTTGTATTTCCACAACATCTCCTTGTGTACGATAAACACACACATAGCTGCATTTTACCCAATAATAATTCCAACTTTGTGCTCTAGCTGACAGGGAACACTTGCCACCCTTAACCCATAGGGCACCAGCTTGTTCTAACGTTGTTCCTCAAAGTCCTCCCTGCATTTTACCACGGCAGAGTGCAAACCAGAGATCCAAACCCTTGCAAGCTCATGATCTTGTTTTGTATTTTGCCCTTGTAGTGTTTTTTTAGCAGAAGTGTTAATATTTTTCATGAACGGCCCGACTTAGGGGTAAGAAACATATGATCAGGCATTTGAGGCACAGATGAAGATCCCAGGCTCCAGAAAGGGTCCATCAGCCCCCAGCCTTGAGCCAGACTTTAGGCATCAGCCGTGAAGGCAAAGAAGCAACGTGGTGGTAGGAATAGAGAGCTGGAAACAGCATCGGAGGTTGCGGACAACAGGCCAGTGTGACCCAGGGATTCATGAACTGGCTCATGTCCCGCAACCCAAACCCGCCTTTCTTACCATAAACCTGACTTTCTTATCATATTCAACTTTCACACAAGAGACTTTCATTTGTTTTCAAGGTGGTGTCACTGTTTTTTAAGTCTACTTTTTTTTGTTTTGTTGTGTTGTATTTTTGTTGTTGTTTTGGGGAGACTCATCCAGAACTTAGGTATACTTTTTATTGAGGCATAATACATATGCAGAAAAATACATCAATCTTGAGTGTTTGGTCCAGAGAATTTTAACAGGGTCCACACAGCCATGAAGCCAACACTCAGATCAACACCGATCAAGAAGCACATCGCCAGCCCCTCAAGGGGTGGTGAAGGCTGAAGGTAGCCACCAACCTGACTCTAGTGCCCACCATAGGACTCTCCATATTTGGGGTCATGCAGAGTGCACTCCTCGACACCCAGCCACTTAACTCGCTTATGAGATGCACTCCCATTGCTGTGTGTACAGCAGATTGCCTTTGCTCGTTGTAACGCAGTGCCCTGAGTAAATATTTACATTTTCTTCACCCTTCTACTGTAGACAGCATTCGGTCCGGCGTGGGAATACAACCTGGGCCTTCTTGTATGTGTCTCTTGCGGACGTGTGCTTTTAGGAACATGTTTGTGCAAAAGTTGAGAACCTCTGTGTTGGAAGAGCACTGGGTGTTAATATTCTCAAACCTCAGACCCCAGAGTAGCATCAAGCCTATTGGTCCATGGTTCAGGATTTGGGATTCTCACTTCTCATTTGCTTTTATTTCTTCTTATTTTAAGATTTTATTTATTTATCTGAGAGAGACCAAGGACAAGTGGGGGGAGGGGTGGAGGGAGAGGGAGAAGAAGACTCCCCACTGAGCAGGGAGGCTGATGCGGAACTCTATCCCAGGACCCCGGGATCATGACCGGACCCGAAGGCAGATGCTTAACCAACAGAGCCGTCCAGGTGCCCCTTCTTATTTCTTCTTAAAGCAATCATTTTCAAGTTGGAATGATTTCACGCCCACCCTCCCACCCAGGGGACATTTGGCAATGTCTAGAGATATTTTGAGCAGAGGCCAGGGATGTGGCTAAACATCCTACGATACACAGGGCAGCCATCCACAACAAATAATGATCCAGCTCCAAATGTCAACAGCACTGAGCCTGAAACCCTTACTTTTTTTTTTTTTTTTTGAAACCCTTACTTTAAAGGAGTAAATGATTCCTAATGCCTAAGTAAGGATTCAGCTGTATGATGGAGTTGGTAATTTCAACTCCCAAACTTATCCCAAAAGTAACTTCAAGGACAAATGTATGGTTGCTGAAGAGTCACACCAAGTACTGTAGAGGCTCCAAAGAAGAAGCTACCAGAACCAAGACAAATGGAGAGAGAGAGAGAGAGAGAGAGAGAGAGAGATGAGGGTCACTCTGGCTGTTTAAGGCTCAGTAGGAGCTCACCTGGTTTCAAGGAGGGAAGGACATCCCATGGGAGGGAACAGCACGAGCAAAGTTACAAGGATGGTGAGATCTCCATGGAGGGAAGTTGTAACCCGGAACATGTTGAACGTTTCTTCCCCTTCTAACCTGCTCCAGGCTCCCCAGTCCAGGAGCACAAGCTCCTGGCAATAGAGTAATCGCCTTTGACCCCAGTCCCCAAACTACCACATCTAATCCATCAGCAAGCCCTGTAGCTTCCAATTTGAGAGCCCTCCACACCTTCACTGCCACTCCCTGGTCTAAGTCACCATTCCCACGCACCTGGACCGCGCCTGCAGCCTCCTCGGTGGGGCCCCTGCCTCCACCTCGGCTCCTTCCAAATTCCCTTCCACAAGGAAGCATCTAGAGATCTCAGTAAAACTTAAAATGACCACGTCACTCCCCTGCTGGAAACCCCACTGAGCAACCCATCCCAGAATTTAGGGAGTCCCACTCTTTGGGCGAGGGTGCTCAGCTCAAATTTGGGCCCCTTTCCAGGGGCCTCTGGGGCAGCAGACACACTGTGGTGGTGGAGAGGACTGCACCTGGGCCCTGTTCTGTTCCAGCTTCCCCTGGAGTCTGGAGCCTTCTTGTTCCTGGGCTGAGGGTGGAACTTGTGTGTCCGCCCAGCCAGGCTTGCAGCCTTGGCCTGTCAAAGCCTGCTCATACAGGCCCAGGGCACCCAGCAGAGCAGGGTCCCTCGGGCCTCCGCCTGGCACAGTTCACTGCTAAGCGAGCCCAGGGCTCCCCCGGGCAGGGCCAGGCCCCCTGGGCGTCCAGAGAGCTCGTTATCCCGTCAGCCCCGAAGCTGCACCTGCTCTCCTGGTCTCCTGTGATCTCAATTAATCCGTCCTGCCCTGATTAATTAGCAGGGTTAATTATGACGGCTGCTGCTGCTGAAGCTTGGGGAAGAGAGCCCAGCCAAGTGGCGGAGCAGAGACCCAGCCTGGGTGGGACAGGGCGCCTCTCTCTGCTTACTCCCCAGGCTGGGCCTGCCAGATGCCTGGTGCCCACCCTTCCCAGGGCCAATGCCAGGAGCCTTGGGAAGCCATTGGTGCTGTGCGTCTGAGGGCCAGGCCAATCGGGGCCAAGCCAACACCTTCAGGTACCTGCTGAGACCAGGGAGCAAAGCCCATGATTCAAGTTTGGCTCCTCTAACCCGACCTGTCATGTCACCCCGAAGTCCTTGCCTCTGCCCATCATCATGACCACATGCTAAAGGATCCGGGACACCATCCTGGCAGAGACCCCTTGGCCCACACTCGCCTGGCTCTCTTTGAGGTCAACCCACCACCTGCTTCCTCATTTACCGTTCCTCTGTAGACCCAAAGACCACTGCACTGAAAGACGAGGCCTAGAGAAGGACACCGAGGTCAAGCTTGAGGATGCCATGGCCTGGCCCATAGCTAGGGCTATCCTACTGTGTGGACCCCTTCAATTGCCTCAGGAGCTCAAGAGCTCCCCATCCTCCACCCCAAACCCTAACCCTCGGCTGTACACCAGAGCATCAGAAACCACTCAGGATGACGCAATCAGACTACAGACCCCTCCAGCCCCTCCCCTCCCCGGTCACAGTGCCCCGAGGCCTGGAGTGCCGACATCACCAAGCGGGAGCTTGACTCAGCACAGGCCCCCCACCCAAGCTGGGCTACTACCACCAAACTCCTGCACACACCTCTCTTAGTGCCCATCTCTTATCCTCCTTGCCAAAACGTGATCCATTATCACCGCCTGCGCCTGGCAAAATGTATCATTACCTGCACCCTCGGCGCTTCCCAGATCAATCCACTTCTTAAATGTAGTAATAGAGAAGAGGATTAGGTACTAGAAAACTCATTATGAAAATGGCGTACTCAAATTCTTTAAAGGTGATATTTCATAAAATATACCCGGCCTGCCGCGTGCCTCAATCATTCTTTTTAATAGCTCCGTAGCAGCCAGAAAATAAAGTATTCATGAAGATTGAAGAAGATGATCCCATGAACTTCAATTTAATTGGTGCAAATTAAAACAATCCATCTTTTCATGCTGTCCGTCCATCTCCAATCATCCCCACGCCGCTCGGCCGGCACCCTGATTACAATTATCTTTTAATAGGAAAACTTGTCAGTTTTTGTGTGATTTACATAAGCTTGAGCAAACTTATGGGGATCAGATAGGCCCTTGGTGTGTGATTTCCTGTCCCCAGCTCCCTGGCTCCTGGGAAGGCCCGAATAGGGGGGTCTGGGAGGCAGGGGCCGGGTGGCATAGGGGAGGGCCGGGGTGGGTCTGTGGCATCCCCGAGTTAGCAGCACCCAGCAGAGATTGGGCTGCAGGAGCCATGCGTGCACAGCACATCTGGCCCCAGCCCCTGGCCAAGCCCATCCTCAGGGACCGTGGCAGCTGGACATGGAACTTGAGGGGCCTCCTCTTGGTGGTCATGGTCACTCTCAAGGCCATGAATACACCTTGACCTCCCACTTGAGGAGGGCCATGCTCCGGTGAACTCTCTTCACCCTCCCTTCCTCACCATTCGCTCCCCACCCCAACTCCTTATTGACACCACCGCCTCCTCGTCTCCCCCAAGAGCCGAGGAACAGACAGAGGAGCTTGTCTGAAGGTGAGAAGGCGGGAAAGAAAGCCAGCAATGGACTGAGCAGAGCAAGAGACTTGAACAGGGAGGAAAGACAGGTACCTGGGTCCTCCATGGAGCAGGTGACAGGGAAGATGTGGATTTCAACTAAACACAAACTGGCCTTCAGAGATCCACGCAAGGTGCTGCCACCAGTAAGCTAACACCACCTCAACTTGTATCACCAGAGTTACGACGGATGGGGACCCCTGGGTGGCGCGGCGGTTTGGCACCTGCATTTGGCCCAGGGCCTGATCCTGGAGACCCGGGATCGAGTCCCACATGGAGCTCCCTGCATGGAGCCTGCTTCTCCCTCTGCCTGTGTCTCTCTCTGTGTCTGTCTGTCTGTCTGTCTCTCTCTCTCTCTCTCTCTCATGAATGAATAAATAAAATCTTAAAATATAATAGAGATATGATGGCTAGAAAGAGGGAGGTGACCATTCCACTCACATCTGTCCTTTTTGGACCACCGTTGACGTGTTCATGACTCAAACATTCACTCATTCAATCAACACTCACCGAGTTCCTGCTAAGTGTCAGGCGCTGGACCAGATCAAGGAGCAAACGGGGCCAGCCCAGCCCCTACCTCACCGACTTTAGAATCTGGCGATGAAGACAGACAAGCAAACAAGCTGAGCATCTATAGATTGATGAAAGCTACCCTGGGGGTAATTCAGGAGCCACTAGAGGACCCCAGTGAAGACTGAGGCTCAGGGAAACGGTCCCAGAGCTGCTAATGCCTGGCTTGAGATCTTAAGGCCAAAAAGGAGTCCGGTGATAATGGAGGGGGCGGGTGGGGGGGCATGTTCCAGACAGAGGGACTGTCTGGGCAAAAGCCTCGGCAGGCAAACATGCAACCTTAGCACATAGATCATCTGACGGAGCGCAGAGGATGAGCCCGAGTGAACATGGCAGGAAGGCGTCCTAACCTGTGACACCCTCACAAGGCTTGTCTGTTTACTACTACTCTTTTTAAATTTGTGAATGAATTCTTAGCTACCCAGGCAGTATATGAACACATTTAAAATTTTTTTATATGAACACATTTTCACTGGGAAAAAAATGTAAACATGGGGCACTTCGGTGGTTCAGTTCATTAAGTTCCCGACTCTCGATCTCAGCCTAGGTCTCAATCTCAGGGTCGTGAGTTCAAGCCCCACATTGGGCTACACACTAGGTGTGGAGCCTACTTTAAAAAAAATTTTTTTTAGGGGTGCTTGGGTGGTTCAGTCGGTTAAGCGTCTGCCTTCAGCTCAGGTAATGATCTAGGGGTCCTGAGATCAAGTCCCATGGCAGGCTCCCTGCTCAGTGGGGAGGCTGCTTCTCCCTCTGCTCCTCCCGCCACTTGTGTGCATGCATATGTCCTCTCTCTCTCTCTCTCTCTCTCAAATGAATAAAATCCTTAAACAAAAAAGACTTTTTAATGTAAATATCAGAGATAAAGTCCCCCTAGACCACCTCTACCTTGTCACTCTCTGGAAGTAACACTTAACCAGTCTGGTGTGTCTCCTTCCAGATTCTTCTCTGTTCTTTCACATATGTATGGATCTGAGGAAATATACTGCTGTTTCTCGTTTTGTTTCTTGTAAAGATGGTCTTGCATTAACTGTGCTTCTCTGAGATTTTCTTCTTCAACTGGGCCATGCCTGTTACTGTCCTCATTATTCTCTTGAGGGGACTATCCAACAGATGTGGCAGGTGGTGAGTGCCCGTCGTAAGCATGCTCTGTACTCCCTGGGCCACAGCAGGACAATCCGTGGTGGGTGGAAGCAGGACGCTCTGCAGGCGGCTCTGGCTCTGATACCTCAGGCAACCCCTTCTGTCTCAGAGCTTCACCCTTGTCCTTAAAATGGGAAATTGCCTTTGGCCCAGGGTGCGATCCTGGAGACCAGGGATCGAATCCCACGTCGGGCTCCCAGTGCATGGAGCCTGCTTCTCCCTCTGCCTATGCCTCTGCCTCTCTCTCTCTCTCTCTCTCTCTCTCTCTGTGTGTGACTATATAAATAAATAAAAATTAAAATACAATAAAATAAAATAAAATGGGAAATGACGTCTGCCCCCGGGACACTGTGACCACTAAGTTATAGCTCATAAAGTTGTTGGCTCGGGCCTTGGCTCATAGAAGGATCTCTGAAGGTGCGCTGACAGTGACAGTGATGTCTATGTCATCCTGGACGAGGCCCATGTGAGCATCCCCAACAGAACTTGTACGTGGCCATGGCCCCAGCCTGCAGGCTCTACATTCTGGGAGACAGACCTGCCTGTCTGTCTCTGGTCCCTGGCCCTGCCTGTGGTCAGGAGTGAGCATGGGAACAGCTGCTTCGTGTCCAATTCTGCAGGGCCCTGGCCTCTATGACCCCTATCAGGCTCCATTATGCCACTCACCCAGCAGCTCTTGGCCACTGGGAGCATGCAGTTGGTTTAGTAAGTGTTGCTTGCTCGAGTAGCTGGTCACCCTTCCACATGAGGTCTGGAAATTAACCTCACCAGAAATTCTGTTTCCTTGAGGAATGATAAGAACAGTAATTATTTCTGGAGCACTTTGTGACCACCCACTAGGTATCGCTCACACCCCAGCTCATGGAAACTTCTCAAAGCCCCAACAAGCAGGCTGCATTATCATCCCCATGAATGAATTAACTTGTAAAGTCCTTGTGACCAACTCACACTTAGCGTAAGACAAGTATGATTATTATTAGTCAGGAGTGGACACGATAACAAACCAGCCCCCTAGTCTCAGTGGTCATCGCAGTTGATGTCTTTTTCTTACGCACATAAAGCCCCAAAAGGGCTGCTGGCCTTTCTCTGCCTCATGTCTGTGCCATGTGGAACTGGTAGCCTCTAAGGTCACCAAGGCAGGAAAGGGAAATGATGAATATACACAAGGTCTTAACTGCCTCAGACCCATAAAGTGACACATGTCCCCTTGCTCCCTGTCATTGGCCAGAACTGGTCACATGGCTGCAAGGGAGCCTGGAAAATGCAGAGAATCACATGGATATCAGGGAGCCCTGCACATCCTGCTCCCCTACATTTGTAAATTGTGAAGTACCCAGGCACAAAAAGGTTAAGTAACGTGCGCAAAGCCACCCAGCCCAGCACACAGTGAGAGTTACTCACCTGTGTGCACCTGTGTGAAGGCACACCTGCTCATTTACACGTATTAACACACACGACAATGCCTACGTACATGTGTGTATACCCATGTTCACTCCCTTGGGCTTCCCTCTCACTTGCTGGGTGAAGGGGTCATAGAGCAGCCTAGAGCTCTAACTGCAGGCATGAAAAACTTGCCCAGAGGTCAGGAGGCAGGCTCCTTCCCATGTCCGTCTCCCCAGCACTGAGATCTCACTTGCCATTCAAAGGGTCCCCATGACCCCATCTTGAGCAGAGTCCCTGGCATCACCCACCATGGCACCGACCCCCGCCCAGTCCAGAAACACCTGTGTGCCACTTCTCTTGAACTTGCTTCAGAATCTTTAGCTGCAGGGAGGCAGGATTATGGGGAAGTTTTTTCCAAAGTATAAAATTATAACAAATATATATGATGAACATTCTCATGTTCAAGTATATACACCACACACCCCCATCTACATAAAGGGCATAATACACAGAGACATGTTTGTATCTATAAACCTGAATTCACTCATGGAAATGATGGTGTGTTCATGTTGTCTCTATGACTCAAGTTGGAGGTGACATAAGATAAATGGTGAAATCTTCAAAAGCATCAAGACTATAAAAAGTAAGAAAAGACTGAGATTCTTACAGATTGGAAGACACTAAGGAGACGTAATGTCTAAAGGCAATGTGGTGTCTCAGACTGGGTCCCGGGACAGGAACGGGACATCATCCGGGAAGAACCACCAAAATCCCAAGTCGTAGTTTAGTTGATGGCACCATACAATGTCAATCTCTTACTTTTACAATGTGCCTGTAAGGTGTTCACGTCAGGATGATATGAGAGAACTTTCTGTAACATCTTTGTAACACTTCTAAAAAGTTTTCACAATAGCGATAAAACAAAATGCCCCCCAAACTGGGAGTCAGGATGCCCCTATATTTCAGTGCAGCTCTGCTAATAACCTGACATGCGACTGTGGACAAGTTGCTCCACCTTTTCTGAAGCTCAGCCTACAAACATAGCAGAAGTTCCGTCAGATAATCCTCACGGTCCCATTCAGCTCTCTCATGTTGTAATTCACTCTGGATTCAGAAACGCAGCCCTATTCAGAACAGACACACATTAAATCACACCCACTCACCATACACCTCCCACACACACACACACAGGGAATCAGTATCTTATGGTTTACTAACTCAGGTTGCAAAATACGGTCAAATCTCTCCTATTGTTCCCATTAATAATTTGAGTTTCCACACACCCTATTAGTACTACATTCAGCCTCTTCCTCTTGAAGGATTTTCTGCTACACACACACACACACACACACACACACACACACACACCAAGAACCCTTCTGTATATAGGTCAATCTGCCAAAAATATCAAGCTGACAGCGCCAATTGCTATTGTGCCCCTCGGCCACACAGTGTCGCTGTTGGAGATGGGACCTGCACAGCTTAGGAACCATGCTTGCCCTCACTCTTTTTTGCTCTTGGGCTGCTTCTGGGCTCTGCCAAGGCCAACTAGGCACCCCGGTTAGAGGTTCTTTTTTCCTTCCTAGGCTCATCCTCTTTCCTGCAAAGCATAACATGACGTTGCATTGGCTGGGACCAGAGGAGCTTCTAGTGCAACCAAAAATTGTACCTGAACCATCTCTCTCCCATGACCTAGGTCCCCATGGCCTAGGTCCCCATGACCTTGGTGAGGCCCTTGTGTTGAGCTGGAGTCAGAGGCTAGGGCACCCCTTTCTTCTGAGCAACTGTATTTTTGGGGCCTGGCTGCCCTGTTCTGCCTCTGAGCCTCAGTCAGATCTCTCTGACATGTCTCCCCACCTGAGAGTCCTGGAGAAGAGGCTGGGATCTTGGTTCATTCTTACCCATCAGATCTTGGGTCCTGCCTTGTTGGTGGGGGTAGGGTGAAGATCTTCGACCCAGAATGGAAATGGCTAATATGCTGAGATGGAAGATGTAGCAGGTGACCTTCTAAACCCTTTATAACCATGAATGAATCTAATTTTCCCTACAACACTAGGAGGCAGGCATCATTTTCTTTGTCTCTTATTTCACCGTGAGGAACTTCTGAAAGGTGAAGTGACTTAGCCAAGGTCACATGTCTTTGGTAAGGGGCAGAGTCTGGACTTGAACTCCGGGAGCCCCAGAGTTGGGGTTCTTTTCCAATCTGTTGTGCTACCACTAGAATCTCACACTCTTTCCTCTAACCTATCCTGCAGACAAAAGGAATCCCTGTCAGACCTTTCCCAGGGTGAAGTCTAGGACTGGTAGCTTCCATCTCTAGACCAAGGGCCAGGAGACATAATTTTTAAGTAATGTTTTCCAGAGGTCCCCAGATGGTGCTGCCTTAACAAATCCCACAGACACTCCCAGTCCACACACTCATCAACCAAGAAGCATGTTCACATACCTAGAGATTCAGGATCTGGAGCATCTTTTTCTCAGTTGAGAGGGGAAAATAAGGGAAAAGAGAAGAGAGAGAGCTTCCACTGCCCCGGGCCCCAGAAGAGGGTGCAGTAACCCTGCCTGCGCCCCCCTCACTGGGCAGGATACCTATCCTCCCGCTGCCATGAACACAGACTGCGAACAGCTAACAGCTGCCCCTTTCTCTACAGAACTGCCCTTACCCAGAAACTTATATTCCCTCACCCCAGCGAGTGACCACTTGATATAGGACTTCAAAAGACCAGGCCCCTTTGCCTCAAAGGGGGACACATCCAGAACAGTTCACACTCAGGACTTGCCATGGGAGCAGGAGAAGGTCAAACTCCAGCCAAGACTACATCCCTGCTATGCTCCTCACCCATCCATCCTGCTTCCCCCACTCCCTTCCTTCTGAGAGCTTTCCCTCTAGGAACATGTGACCCTGAATCCCTGTCTCAGTCTTGGCTTCTAGGAAGCCAACCTAAGACGTAGCTGGTGGCAGACCTCAAGCATGGGACTCATGAGTCGTATCACTTGCCAGCTGCCTGGCAACAAGGATGCTATCACTGTCAGTAAGTGGAAAATCAACTGCCCCCAGCACACTATAGTGTGTGGTCTTCCAGCCCTGAGCTAGGACAGGGTGTAAAGGAAAGTGGATGTCCTGACCTGTGCAATGACTCTGATGTTTGTGACATTAGGAGGAAATAGTAGTCATAAGCATGATAGAACTGGACAGTCATTGCTAAATGCCCAAATGCTCTAATGAGACAAGCTCAAAACAATTGGCCACCTATTCAAAGTGAATGAGAAAGTTAGAACATCTTATTGGCAGTGTTTAAAGACATCTTGTCTCCTGTAGCTGGAGGGCAGATGGAGCTTAAGACAATGCTCAGGACCTAAACAAGAGCAGTTGAACTTCAAGGTCAATTACCCTTTGCCAAAGGCAGGTCCTCATAGGGAAAGAGTGGGACCCAGTGACCTGGAACGGGGATATCTGGGTAGAAGCCTTTGGGAATCTTGAACCTCTGATTCCCCTGAATTTTCTTGGTCTGCAGAAGAGGGCCTCATCTTCTGTTAGGGGATAGTGGCACCCACCTAGAATACATGCTGGTTCTGCTCACAATCTGCTCCCACCTACCCTCCTGGACATCAGACCTAAAGCCGGCATTGGATCAAACTGAAACTCAACTGGACAAGTCTGGACCTACTAAAAGAGGGGAGGGACCAGAAACCAAAAGAGCTTTAGGTCCTGACTAAGATGCACAGGCAGATGCCAGGAACACATTTTGGTGCTGGACCAAAGCAGGTGGAATAGAAAGCTGGATAAGGGAAAGTTCTCTATATGAGAGACTCTCCCACAACTCAGGGTTTATAATCCTGGCAAGGGCCCAGAGACCTGTTGGGATGGTTCTTGGGAGCTTGAACAAAGTAATGGCTGTCATTAGACGAAGATGTCAGTACTTCTATGGGTGACTGGAGGCTGGAAGGTCAAAGGTTAAACCAGGGTGATTGGTTAGAAGTGATGTCACAGAACTGGGCTCCTTGGCAGGGATTCATTAATAGGAGACAAGAAGCAGGGCTTGACTGTCAGAAGCAAAGTGGACTTAGGTGCCCTACAGGGCAGGAAGGTCACCATGGCAGCCAGCAGGTCCCAATGTCCCTAGGATTGGGATGGATAAAAAGCCAATGAGTTTCTTACTGTAAATAATCCAAAAAGATTAGGAGAGAATGGGAAATCATAATCCTTTAACTAGTTTCCAGATCCAGAACCTGAAAGAGATGCTGGTCCCCAGGAAGAAGGACCCTACAAAACCACAACTGGGGTTTAGAGCATTGATTCTCCACTGTTTCTACACAAATGACGTACAGCCATTTCCTCAGGTAGCTCTAAAGTAGCTGCAGAAAAGGGGATGCTCAGGGCTGGTGAATATAGAACCCATGGTGACGCTTGTACCCAGGACCCCAAAGAGCCAGCACAGTCTCCCTGTTAAATTACAGGCACATTGGGGATAGGTCGTAAACAGGATCCTGGCCCAGGCTACCTCATAGTGGGCCCTCTGGGCTCACAGGCCACCCAAGGGTCACTTTACCAGTCCTCAAATGTATCATTCGAAAAGCCACATCTAGCAGTGGGCAGAAGCCTCACCTTGGCCCCTTGATCTGCATCGGAAGAGCTAGTAAAGTAGGAAAGACCCAGTAAAAGCCCCTGCAGCTCCACACCCCCTCTCCCAGCCAAGATAAAAAAAAAAATAGCTCTATCCCAAGGAAAAGGCAAAAAGATCAGTGCTACTTCAAAGACTTAAAAAATGAAAGGTCATAGTCATCGTCAAATTCCTATTTAATTCACTGGTCTGGGGAAGAGGCATGTGGACGGAACTGCTGGAATGGGCCCCAGGTGTGGGAATCTCTGCATCCCCTGTGATGGACACCAGAGGACACTTGCTGCAGGAGAGGTGCTGGACAATGACATGGACAGGATGACCTAGACAGCAGGTGTCAGGCTGTCTCCAGCCTCAGCCCTACCCCTGAACTTATACGATTTACTCATGAATGGAGTCGCCATAGTGGCAGGGATGGGCGCTCTGCATGGACTCCAAAGCATGGCCTCCCTGTCTCAAGGCTGACCTAGCCATTGCTGCTGCTGAATGTCAGACCTGCCAGCAAAGAAGGTGGATGCTTAGCGCTTGACACATCACCAACATATGATGTGGCCAACTGATTGCATCAGACCATCCTGATAAGGTCAACAAATCATCCTGACGGGGCTGACCCGGGTCTCAGCAGTGACTTTTACATTCCTGCCCACAAGGCCACAGCCAGCACCACCATCTGAAGCCTCACAGAACATCTTGATCTGTTGTCATGAGATTCCTAACATAGCCTCAGACCAAGGGACCTGCGTTATGGCAATGGAGGTACACTGTTGTCACTTGACCATGGGACCCACTGGTCCTGCCAGACATCATGCCTTCCAGAAGCTGTGAGAGTAAGAGTAGTGGGATAGAGGGGCAGGCAATAAGGTGTTTTGAGGAATGGGACAGAACCTGGTGCCCCTACGAATAGTGGGCCTACCTGAGCTGCCATCTTGGGCAGGCCACCTGTGAGGGTGGAGCGTGGTCCTTCGGGATGCTGCGTACACCTTCATCCAACTGCCATTATTTGGTGCCATGTCTCCAACAGACAGAACACCTGGGTCTGGGAACTGAAGGGTGGAGGTGACCAACTCGCCATCACCACCAGCCATCCACTTGGCCTTCTGTCCCCACCGCTTTGGGCTCCATGGCTCTAGAGGCCTGGGAGAGTTCTTTCGTTGCTTTGAGTCTCTATTTCTCCACCTACTAAGTGGGAGTGAAGAAAATGTCTTGCTGTGGGAATTGAGACAATGCCTGTCAAGCTCACACCCAATGGCAGCTGCTCTTGGCGCCATCAGAGTCATTTCTGGAAGTGGGTCAGAGTTAGGACAGCAGATGGGTAGTTCTTCCAAATGTCAGCCCCATTTCTGGCATCTTCCTCACAGCATCATCAGGAAGTATTTTACTATTCCACTTCGACTTTATGCTTCACATGAAGCCTACTTCTATTGTCAGGCAAAAGAAGATATAATTGTCTTCCCCAAAAGTCCTATTCACCCCACCTCAGAGCCAGGCTCTGAGAAGCCAGGGGACCCCGAAGCCATATCCCTTTCCCAACTTGGGAAAGCTTTTCCTTCTTATGCCTCCATTTTTTTATCAGCAAAAGATTTCACTCTCACTGCCAAGGACTGATATTCAGAAATAAGTATGTAAATCCTTTGTAAATGTATGCTAATTACTTATTTTTAATTATAATGTAAATAAGTAATTACTGAATAATTTTAAAGTATTTACATGGGGGTGTGTGATTTAGACACTAACTTGTTATAAGATATAAAAACTATAAATTATACAGTAATTATGGCCCAATTTACATGCTAAGGCCAAACACAATTACGTAGCAAGAAAAATATAAACAATCAGGTAATTCCACAGTAGTTACTGTGTAATAACCAAGCTGTTTTCTTCCCCCAGTTGACAAAGTGGGTCTGTGCATTCACTCTAGGCTCAGGGAGGCGAGGGGGAGCGTGCTTTCAGGAACTCGAAATCACCTTTAAGAAAACAAATTAATCACAAAATAAGAAAAAAAGATGCAAGGGACGCCTGGGTGGCTCAGTGGTTGAGCGTCTGCTTTTGACTCAGGGCGTGATCCCGGGGTCTGGGATCGAGTCCCGCATCGGGCTCCTTGCATGGAGCCTGCTTCTCCCTCTGCCTGTGTCTCTGCCTCTCTCTGTGTCTCTCATGAATAAATAAATAAAATCTTAAAAAAAAAGAAAAGAAAAGAAAAAAAGACACAAGCAAAACTATTAGAGTCGCCCCTGGTGGGTCATGGCGTTCAGAGAAAGGTCAAGCCACAGAAGGTGTCTCTAGCTGGATTGGTCCCGGAGCTGGCCTAGTAGCTCCCGCCTCATCTGCAGCAGCCCTCGTTCACACGCTACAAATCAGGCCACAGAGAGTTCCCCAAACCCTCACCTCCAGGCCTTCATATTCTTTTGCCCTCAGCCTTAATCATCTTCTCAAACTTTCCTGCCTGGCTAAGCCCTTCTCACCCTTCAAGTCTTACCTACAATACCCATTCCTCCAGGAAGCCTTCCCTGACCATCCCTACCTACCCCCCAAGATTTAGCCAGGGGCCTCTCCCACACCCTTCCAGCCTCGCCCCATCACAGCTGACCACTATTTTAAGATGGCCTGTTGAATGGCAAAGTCTGTCTCCCCCACCAGACTGGAAGCCCCAAGAGGTCAGAGCCCAGGTCTGCCTTGTCCATTGCTGGGTCCCAAGGTAGAGGCACCTGGACTTGACAACAAGGCATCTGGTATCAGCAAGATCTGAGTCCAAGCCCAAAGCAGACACTCTCCAGGATCCTTCCAGAATTATCTCAAAACCTGGGCCTCCCCTTCAGGAAGGAAGTGGTAGGCTTGACAGGAGCCCTGGGCTCCCAGTCCTCATGCTGCCCTCAGCCAAAATAGCCCTTTGAAGGAGGTATCCTTCTCCCCATTTTGCAGCTTCCAAGCCCTCTCCTCCTCCAACTCAGGGCTGTGGGCCCTGGCTCCTCGGGGTGCCATCAGGTCCCAGAACAGGGCAGAGGCACCCGACGGGCATCTGTGCAAGGAGGGAGACATCCTTCCCAGGGCAGCACCAGGAGAAACAATCCCTCCTGCCACGCCCTGTACCTCCTGAGAAGAAAGGGGCACAGAACTATTGACTTGGAAACCCCTACAATAGTGGTTCTTTAGGCTCTTGTCTGAATCCTCTGAGTCAGAGTCTCCTGGTGAGTGTATCAAAATGAAAATTCCTAAACTGTTCAAAGGGATAGCCTACAGGAGGTGGAGTCCAGAACATTCCTTTTAGCCCACACCCACTGATGCCCTCTAAAGTCTGAGAGCCAGAGAAGAAGGCATGATGTGACCCCAAAACCCTCTCTGAACCTGTCACCTCGCCCACGAAAGGGGCCTCTGTAATTTGCCAACCAATTGTGTTAAAGCAATGAGGTGACGGGGTGTGAAGTGGAAGCTGGGCCAGCAAAGGAGGTTCCTCTGGGCCAGGGTTCCCTTTGTCCGACGCCTCCCATGCACCAGGACAGGCCCTTTCACCCACGCCAAGGCCAGCAAGAGGGACAGGGCCTTTGGCTGGTCCCTGGGCAGAGGCTGCCCCCAGGCCCTGGAGTGCTAGGCCTGCTGAGCCTGGCCCAGGCACTGTCACAGCGAACCCTGCATCTTGGCCCCCGGGAGGTCCCCAGGAGGGCCGCACCCCAGCCACCCTTCCTTCACAAGCACTGCCACCCCCACCCCCAGCAGCTGTCACACAATTTAGAGCCAGGGTGATGGAGGAATCCATATATAGATTCAGGGCTTGTCTTTTCCTACTGCTCCTGAGGCATCGCTATTCATTAAGCATGGTCATTAGTGAGGATTTAGGGGAACCTGAGTGGGACCCTGGGGATAGAGGGCCCTGCTGACCAGCCCCGGGCCATCAGTTCTACAGGAGAAGAGGTCATCTCGGCCATCACCCTGCCTTCAAGCCAGGTGGCTGGGCGCTCAGTCACACGGGGAGGCCTTCTCTCATCGCGAGCATAATCACCCCAGCTACTGTCTGTAAGCAATTAGGCCTTGAAGCCAGGGAAGGGTCTGCTGTCACCAATCCTCACAAGGAAGCAGGCACAGAGAGGGTCAGAGATGTTGGAAGGTCACACAACCCAAGCACATGGACTTTATACCAGTCTGATTCCAGGGCTCTGCTCTAACCGCCCCCTCCCTGTCTCCCACACCCTGGATGAAAATGGACTTAGCCAGCGGCGGCCAACACCGTCTGGCGAGGCCGAAGCCAGCACTGAGCATCGAGGAGGCTCAGCCCCGGCCAAATCCGGGGACACGGAAATTGCCATCATTCCAGCACCACGACCCCCTCGTGTAGCTACTTCACAGCCCGGGAAATTCCCCAGTCCCCTGGGTAATATTTTTTTATGGCCATTGCCGGGTGCTATTCATTTTATTACACTTTTGCCTGTTATTTTGTTGTTGGCGCATAAGCAATGTGGTCAATTCCGTTTTACGTGCCCTGGCGTCTCAGATTCATCGCCAGCCAGCGTGGCGCTGAGTGGTTACACGGTAAAGTGTTTGGCTAATAAAATGCATAAAGCAGAGATAGGAAAATCAATGCCTTTGTTAATAAGACTTCACCATCTTTCAGGCGGCCTGTCAGGCACGGCTGCCCGCTGGAGCTGGCGCCAGAGGCACCACGCAGAGTAGCTGCCGCTGGGGCAGGGGCCAGCTGGCCCTGGGACCTGTGCCCTTTGCCCCTTGCCCTCCTGCAGCAGGAGCCGGCCGGTCAGAAACCCCCAGCGGGTGCCCTCCCTGTGCTTGAGCTGGCGGCAGAGGGCTGGAAAGGAAGGGTCATTCTGGGTTTCGGAGCCTCAGCTTTGCCATCTACAGAATGGGGCCACTGACGGTCCCTCCCTTACAGGGCTCTTGTGAGGATTCAGGGAGAGAGACCATGTCATCCGCCTGGCACACCGCACAGCACATGGCATGGAGGGAAGGGGTAGGCCCCTGGGGGTGGCCCTCCATCCCCAGCCTCCAGGATGAGCGAGGTATCTCCCTGGATGGAGCCATTAAATGAGATGTGTGTCCCAAGACATTGTCACCATCCCTACTTTGAACCCAAGAATGCCTTCTTGTCCTCTCATTCTTTTTTTTTTTTTTAAGATTTTATTTATTTATTCATGAGAGACACACACAGAAAGAGAGAGGCAGAGACACAGGCAGAGGGAGAAGCAGGCTCCATGCAGGGAGCCCGACGTGGGACTCCATCCCGGGACCACAGGATCACACCCTGGGCCAAAAGCAGGTGCTGAACCACTGAGCCACCCAGTGATCCCTTGTCCTCTTATTCTTGGCCAAAGATTTACCTTGATCCTCACCATCACTCTGCTTCCTGCCTGGGCACCCCCAGGGTCCACCCTCCCCTGCTCAAAGGCGAGACTGGCCAAAGTGAGGGGCAGAGCCCCAGGCCTAGCACAGGGCATGCCCCCCCTGGCACTGAGCCACAGCGGCCAGAGAATTTCACCTCCGTCTCCACCCCTGCCTGCCGTCTCTGAGCCTCGGACACAAGACTTTGCCTCTGAGTCCCCAGTGTCCACATTTCCAAAATGCAAATCACAACAGACCTTCTTCCTGGGGTGTTGGGGATTGAGTGAGATAACGTGTATAAAGCCAGAGCCTCTCCTATAGCTCCTGGGGGGCCCGGGAGACCTGAGGTCTGTGCACAGCCCCGGGGAGGAGGAGTGTCCAGGGGACAGGACAGTCTGGGCTGAGGGCTTGGCTCGGGGAACCACAGCACAGAGAGAGGAATCAGCCTGTTTCTGCTCAGTCACTGGTTGCTTGTTGGAGGTAACGGGAGGCTCTTCACTTCCCAAACCTCAGTTTCCCTCTCTGCAAAATGGGCACAGCGCTTTTCAATTCCCCTAGGCTGTTGTTGGGGCAGGTTAAATAAAATGCCTTGTGAATACCTCAGCAAGGCCCCTCACACGGAAGACTTTGAAGCCTTGAATGCTGGAATAAGGAGCTGAGCCACCATCTGGGAGGTGAAAGGGAGGCTTGGAAGGAGCCCTGATTCTGTGGGGAGCAGCTTCCTCTGGCCTGGGCCATCCGTCTCTCCCCAGCACCCCCAGGCTAGCGGGGGAGGCAGAGATCCCCCCTGGGGGTAAACGGGGTGCCATGTCCCCGTCGGGAGGCCTCAGCAGCCAGCCTATCCCTCAGCTGCCGCCAGCGGCCCTCCTCCCTTGTCTCCCCCGCCCCCAGCCCCAGGGAAGGAGCACAAACACCGAGCTTAATCTCTGGGTCTCCCAGCACACCCAGGCCTGACACGAGGCTCGGCAAATATTGGACTTTATTAATTTAATTTAATTAAACTTTATTAACCTTTATTAAAAATAAACCCTCATTAAAATTCTCATTCCCATCTCTGGCAAAGGCAGGGGCGGGGCACTGCCTCCTCTCTGGGCTCGTTAAATGTCATCTGAGGAGAGGCAGAGGCCTCCGGGGCCAGAGCCTGGATAGAGGGACCCTGGGGAGGGGTGCGTGTGTGTACGTGACACGCTAGGGGGTGTTGGTAGCTAAAAGCTGAGGTGGCCCTGGGTGGCCAATGTGGAAGGTCAGCCCAGACTTAGGAAGCTGGCCAGGAAGGAGGACGGGTCTTGAGAGCCCTTGGGATCCCTCCTCCCCAACAGGGGCAGATTTGGGAAGACTCAGAGGGGCCAGGCTTCACACTGCACAGTAGCTGGGTCTCTAAGCAGATCTAGAGGAGGGAGATGTTTGTTTCTATCACACTGTTCTTCTTCTGAACAGCCGTGCTTGCTCCTTTTAGACAATTTGGAAAACACAGAAAAGCACCAGAGAACACAAAATTCTCTAGGAAGCCTGACAGATTCTTGTCCTCAGAGCTGGGTGGACATATTTGTCGTCATCCAGGCCAGAATATTTTAAAGAGCGAGAGCACGACTCATAGCTACCCCTACCCTGCAGCACCACCACGCAGAGCAATGCTGGGGAGCTGGGGGCAGCTGTTCTTCCCGTGGAAGTGAGACCCACATAAGGGAGCTAGTCCCCTGTTAGGGAACTGCTGGGGGCCCCGATTCCCCAACACCCAACCAGAGTCTGGCACCTGGGCTCATCAGGAGCCAGGAGTCCGTGGACACCGACTACGTGTTGGGCCCTGTCCTGAGCTCCACGTAGAGGATTTCATCTGTTCCCTTGCAGCCTGGGAGAGGTGAGTGATACTGTGCCCGGTGTACAGAGGAGAAAACTGAGGCTTGAGAGGAGAATAGGCCTTCCCGGCCCAGGGCAGGGCAGATTCTGATCCATCAGCACCTCCCTTGTGGGGCCTGGGTTCAAACTCTGGCACCTGCTCCTGGTTTAGTGACTTTAGACACATTCAGGAGGCACTCGTTGGAGGTATGGCGGTGTGGTGGGATGGGCACCCTCACAGCTGTGGCCGTCGCAGGCTAGGGACAGCATCAAGAACACCACTGGTAACGAACAGACATGATATTGCAAGTCGTGCTCAGGCCCCCGGGGAGAGAAGCGACAGGCACGAAACCTAATTAGGAGTCAGGAGGGGACATGGGAGCAGAGACCTGAGCCTGTGCCAGGGTGAAGCAGAGACACGTTGGGGGGGGTGGGGGGGGGAGCGAGCCTGGGGGAGGAGCTGAGGGCAGGCTGCAGGGAGAGCTGTGGGAAGCGCGGCAGAGGCTCAGGAGGGGCAGGTGACCTCAGTGACCGTTCCGGGGTGGGGGGCCGGCAAGTCCGGAGGGAGGCCAGGACCGAGTGAGACAAAGCCTTCAGGATGGGAGGACCTCCAGGGCTTCTGCCAGCGAGAGGCAGAGGGGATCCCGGGCAACAACCTTGGAGATGCTTTACAGGGATGACCAGATGACCTATCCATTCATTCGTTCCTCCATTCATACCTTCAGCAAGTTCACCGCCAGGCACGGGCACAAAACATGACACAGGACCAACGTGGTCGGAGAGAACAGTGAAGGGAGACGGGGCCTCCCTCCCACAAGCAGAGGGGAGGTCATGGCTTCTCCGAGGGAGAGACAAAAGCTCTAGAAAGATCCTGCTGGAGCAAAGGCCTGAGGTGGATGCTGTGGGTGCCCCCAGACCACGGCCGTGCTCCGTTAACGATGCGCTCATGCCACTGTCCTTGTTGCTCTTCTGCTGTGTCAGCCGGACCCGACCCTCAGCTGGTGCTCATAGTTAAAAATGTTTAAAGATTTTGTCAACAGAGAGAAAACACGGGCCTGCCCAGCAGACCGCACTCTGTGGAGCCCATCATGTGGACGTCTCACGTGGGCCACGTGTGGGGGTCGGGGTCAGATTCCACAAACCCCTGACAGACAGGAGGCAGCTCCGGGTGGAGGAGGGCCCCCCCACCAGGCACCCCAACACCCACGCACCCGGGGCTGGGCGCGTGGCCCGCCCTCCCCTGGCAGCCTCCCATTGGTCCTCATTGGCATCTCCAGCACTGGGAGACTCCACCTTCCAGACAAGAGACCCCAAGGGCAGCCCTAGAACCGTCTGCATGGCCCAGAGCAGGGCAGGCTCCTCCCCCCCATCTCAGACAGGCCCCTCTGGGGACACATACCAAGGTCCCCCACCACCTGTTCCCAGAGAAGGCAGGATGCCCTGGTGGTGCCCAGCGAGGCCAGGATGGAGGCAGCAGCCCCTCCGCCTGTCTTTCAGGCTCTGGGCCCCAGGGGCGCTCCCTCTGCTGCTCTCTCCCAGTGCCCAAGCTTCTCTCTGCGTCTCCTGGCTCACAGCCCAACGTGGCTCCTCGCAGCTCCCGAGTGTTCACATCCTCCAGGCACCCAGTGGAGAGCGCTTGGCAGCTGGCCCCTGGCCCAAATTCCCAGGAGAGGACCGGACTGGCCCCGGGCAGGATGCACCGCCCCGCCGCGGTCCAATCAGCTGAGGTGGGGGCAGCGTCACACGGAACAAGCCTGGTGGGCAGGATCCACTCTGAGGGAGACGAGGGTGGTTTTCGCCTGGGCTCATGAGAGCTCAGGAGCCACACTCCCGTATTTGCACAATTCCTTGTGTTCCTGAGGTCTAACAGTGAATGCCCTGCCCAAAAAGGAATGAGCACCCTGGCCCTGAAGGGGTGAACACCAGTAGGAATGACCTCCTGAGTGAGATTTTATTAGCTTATCTCTGGTTCCGAGACACCTTCCCCCTTCATCTCAGAGGGTCCCCCTCCGGTGTTGGGGTGGGCGGTGACAAGGAAGGAAGCAGGGCAGGTGAAGAACAGTTTTCACTGTTGACTGAAAGGCCCAATGAGCACATGGGCCCAACAGCAAGGTCCCTTAGAGGCAGCAGGCCGAGGCCCCGCCAGGCAACTCCTGTCCTGGGAGGTAGACAACCTTGAACCGCCACCTCCACCGCCCCCCGCCCCGCAGGTGTGCCAGGTCCACATGCAAACACAGAGCCACATGTGGAGGCCCTGTCACATGTATGTGGACAAATGCAGACATCCCAGGCGCACACGTGGACCTGAGCGTCTCCACACAGGACAGCCCAGGAGAAGAGCCATGCACGCAGGTGCACGGCGCCCTGGGGAGAGCTGCACGTCCTGCCACCTCTCTCGGGAGAGAATCGTCCTGCTCTCAAGGCAGACTGCTTCTCCAGCTCCTGCAGGAGCAGGGGTATAGGTTGTACCATCTACCCCCCTCAGGCCTGTTTCCCCATTTCTCCTGGTGACACTGGCTCTCAGAGCGGGGGTCAGGAAGGGGGCCGCGAGGCAGCACCCCCGCTGTGTTCCCGAGGAAACAGACCTGTTGAGAAACAGACCTGGTCACGTTTGGGGCAGCCTCTGGGCCACGAGGAGAGCGGGAGGTCAGGGTGGCTTTCGGCCAGGAGCCCCCCTTAAGGCCCCAGCTCTCCCCACAACCCTGGTTGCGATATAAAATAGGTCATTGGCATAATCCTGGCCAAATTGGCCTCTGGAAGATCAGCTAGGCCGAGCTCCCCGGGCCTAATTATCCCATATTTGGTCAATAAGCCATTAACACCGCGCCTCGGATGTTAATAACCGTTTCATGAAAAAGTCGGCGTAATTTATGAGATCAACACTGGTTAGCAAAATTAATAAATATTTCATTCAGTGAGATTTATCCCGCACACTCCCGACAGGTGGACCGAAGGCCCTTGGGCAGCCCGGCGGGGGGGGGGGGGGGGGGGGTAGGCAGTCGGAGGAGAGGAATGCCCAGCTCTCACTTGGGCCAATAAACATTTACCTCAAATCCTATCGCCATAAATCCGAAGGCTGGATGAGGGAGTCCAGTAAAACCTGACTTAACATTATGTTCTGGCCATTAACAATATTTATATAGATGTCACTTCAGGGAGGGTTAGAGTCGCCAGGCAGAACCCAGCAGCCGTGACGGGAGCCAGCTCGGGATCCTCTGGGAAGGTTTGCGCCCAGGAAGGCCTAGGGTGGCGGGAAGAGCCCCAGACTGACCCTCAGACCCCGCTGGGGTTGGCACTTGCTGGCTACATGACCTAGGGTAGGGCAGGTTTCCTCATCGCTCAAAGCCTCAGTTTCCTTATCTGTAAAATGGGAGCATTCGCAGTCCGTGTTGTAGGCTGCTGGGGATTAAGTCACACAGCAGAAGGGAAGCGCCAGGCACAGAGTAAACGCTAGAAACAGCCCTGCTGTACTCTGACGCACTGAAGCCCACTGGGTACACTCAGCCTCGGTCATCGAGAGCCCAACCCCTCCCAGATGCTGCGCACACGTTCCCCGTGATCCCGCGCTGATCCTGCAGGGTGAGTGCTGTGGACGCCCCCGCCTTCCGGACGGGAAAACTGAGGCTCAGAAGAGCACAGCGATGCCGGCCCGAGAGGCATCCAGCAGGAAGCACTGGGACAGGACTGGAACCAGGTCTGAAGCTCCAAGCCTCCCTCTGGCACCACCGTCCCCCCCCCAACCCAACGGGGCCCAGGTGAGCCTCCCGGGAGAGGCCCCCGCGCCCCTCTCCTCCCTCTGCCAGCCCCGGAGCCCCAGGCGACGCCAGAGCCTGTTGTGGTTAAAGAACCTTCCAGGAGAACCAATTAGTTTTCCGTGGGGAACTTTCCACCGCGCATTGATTTTCACTCTCCCCACCTGGGGTGGATTTGATTTGTGAGGAGAAGCTCTTCCAGGAGGCAGGAGCAATTGTGTGAAATAAAAGCGCTGAATGTGACAGGCTCATCTGCTGCTGAGGCCAGGGCTGGGACCAAGGGGGGCTGCGGGGCCCGGCGGGGGATGGTAGCCGGGCCGAGGGGGGCTCTGCCGCCTGGCACGGAACAGCCCTCCGCACGCGCGGCCTGGACGCAGCAGCCGCAGCAGCAGCGCTAGGAGGAAGCCCAAACGGCTCGGGCCTCCTGGAGGCAGGTGGCAGGTGGATTTCTGCCCCCCTTACCTGCAAGGCTGAGGTGCCCGGCGCCGGCCGGAGGGTCCAGCAGGTCTCCCAGCATCCCCATTCCCATTCACTTGGCTTCACTGAGCCTGCCCTGACCTCATTTAGTTCTTTTTTTTTTTTTTTAAGATTTTATTTATTTATTCATGAGAGACACAGGGAGAGAGAGAAGCAGAGGGAGAAGCAGGCTCCCTGCAGGGAGCCCGACATGGGATTCGGTCCCAGGGTCAGGCCCTAGGCCAAGGCAGGCACTAAACTGCTAAGCCACCCAGGGATCCCCTCATTTTGTTCTTTTATCAAATCTGGGAAGCTGGGGCACAGAGCTGGGCTCATAGAGAGTGTGCGAGAAACACTGGTGAAGGTAGCATTGCCCCCATTTTACAGGCAAAGAAACTGAAGCTCACAAGGGTGGGGGGGGCTGTCCTGAAAAGATGCAGAGGCAGAGCTCAACCCCAGACTGTCTGAGCCCAATACCCCTGCTCTCTGCTCGCCTGAGGAGAACTCAGATGGGAGCCAGGAGATCTGGGGGGCGAGCAGGGAGAACGGCTAACAAGGTTCCCACCTGCCCCAGACTCAGAAGACCCAGCCTCCCTGCTTTTTCAGAAATGTTCACTCGTTCATTTATTCACCCCATAATTTCATTCATTAAACAAATATTTATTGAGCTCCTGCTATGTACCAGGCACTCTTCCAGGCACGGAGGGTACAGCAGTGAGCAAAGCCAAGATTCTAGTGGGGGAGACAGACAGTCAACAGAACAAACAAAGGTGCGTCATATGTCAGGTGGTGATAGGGCGGAAGTAGCGGAGGGAGCCATGGGCTTGGGGGGTGCAGGGGTCCCTCGAGGGGCCGGGTGGGCCTCACAGGGAGCGTAAGAGACACCTCAAAGAGGGAAGGAAGGAAGGAGCCTTGCCTCTTGCCATCTGGAAGAGGGAGCTCTGGGCGGAGGGAACTGCAAGTTCAAAGGCAAGGCAGCTAATGTGGCTGGAGGGTGGAGAGGATCAGAGAGGCTGGCCCTAAATCACGGGCCGTTGACCCCGGTGACAGGGAGGCCATTGCAGGGTGTGAGCAGAGGGGGCGTGAGCTGGCTCAGGTTTTCAGCGGAACTCTGGCTGCTGAGTAGAGAATGAAGGGGATGCAGGAAGACGTTTAGGGGGTGTTGGCAGAAATCTAGGTGAGAGACCAGGTGGCTCAGTCCAGGTGGAAGGGGAGGGAGGACGAGAAGTGGTTTATTGTGACGTGTTTCCATTTCCTGGTGGCTCGGATGAGGGCTGTAAGAGAAGGCAAAGTTGAGAATGAAGATCCGGGGCCTGACGGGGCGCCGAGCACCGACTGTGCACTGAGGCCCGGGGGGGGGTGGGGGGGGGGTTGGAGAGACCCCGGTGATTACCCCCAGGGCTGCCGCCGTCACAGCACCTACAAGCTAGGGGGGGCCACGCTGGAAGTAAAGAAACATCAGTAAAGCTAAAGGGACTGAGAAGTTTGAGAAGGAAGACAGGGGATCAGGGTGGCTCTGTAGGGCAGGCAGGGAGGGCGTTCTGAGGAGGTGACGTGCCGCAGAAGTGAGGAGTCTGCGTTCAAGGCAGAGGGGTGGAGAGCGAGCAGGCCCTGAGGAGGAGCCAAGGCCTCCTCCTGGGCCGTGAGGGGTCCGCGTGGCCAGGGAGTGGTCGTAGGCAGGAGAAGCGGCCGGAGAGGTGGCAGGGCCAGACCTGCAGGGCCTCCAAGGAGGCCTCCTATTCCCATTTCACTGAAGGGGAGGCCAAGCCAGAGAGGCAAAGCGGCCCACCCCAGGTCACACCACAGGTACATGGTAGCACAGGTTTGTTTCAAGGCCAAGGATCTTTCTCCCGCCGCTGCCACCCCCACCCCTAGAAGTTGGGCAGTTGAGGAACAACCTTCTGGTGAAGACGTGTCAGGCTCGCTGGTGCCATCACAAGGCAGGAGAGGGACACGGCACAGGCAGGTGCATCCGTGTCCGGGGTGGGGGAGGGCGGGGCGGGGCCTGACGCAGGCCGGGACAGCTCTGGGGACACAGGGCTCCTCAGCCCAGGCAGCTGAGAGGCTTTGCAGGCACCTGGTGGGAGGCAGAGGAGAAGGGAGGGGTGGGGAGGGAGACGGCGGAGCCAGGGGCCTGGGGGGGCTGCTGCTCTAGAAGCAGGGGGACCACCGAGAGGGCCCCGGCCGGTCAGGGTCCGACACCCCAGGACCTCACTCTCACCTCCTCCGAGACTCCCCAGCTCCCTCCCCATTGGGTGCTCTACCTGCATCATCTCATTGCCCTGAACCCCCAATCCTGAGAGGTAGAGGGGGGGAACCTCAGGTGAGGTGAGGAAATGGGGGGGAAGGTAGATCCCCGCCCGAGGTCCCACAGCCAGACGGCGGCAGAGCCCAGATACAACGGGGTCTGGGGGCTCCCGGGCCCACACATACTCCCATGGGGCCACCCCCGGGGGTGCAGCCAGGTGGGCCCTGCTGTGCCCCTGGGAGGGCACAGGCCACCGGGCGGGGCGGGGCCCCGGTCTCCGTCACAGCCGTCTAGGGCTGGATGTCCCCTGGTGTGGTGACCAGGTGCCGCTGCCGCAAACCTCCGGGGGAGCCTTGCCCCCCTTCTCAGTGGCCGTGTGGCCTCAGGCTGGCGACTGTCCCTTTCCGCCTCGGTTCTCTCTCTGTGGAGTGGGATTTCACGTGCTCACTAGGGGCCTGCCGGTGGCCAGTCTGGAAGCTTCCAACACAGCAGTGGACAGAACGAGCGGACGTCCTGGCGGGAAGATGGGACACAGACACGGACACGGACACGGACACGGAGGGGGGTGAGCTGCGCGCGGCCTTAGGTCAGGGCGTGGGAACAGAAGGAAGGGAAGCGGGGGGACAAGCCACAGAGCAAGCAGGGTCAGGCCGGGCCTCAGCCAAGAGGTCAGATTCCAGCGAAGACGTGAAGGAGGAGGGAGCCGACAGGCCGAGGAAGGCTGCTCCAGGCAGAGGGAGGGGAGGGGCAGGGGTAAAGGCCCCGCGACAGGGATGTGCCCAGAAGGAAGGTCTGTGGCTGGAAGAGCTGGGGGGGGGGGGGGCGGGGGGCGGAGAAGGTGGTGGATGGAGTGAAACACATCGGGACTTGAGGCCTGTAGAGAAACGTGGCGAACCGGGGTGGGGGCGGCGTTGGGGTGCACAGAGGAATCTGTGAATTAGCCTATGTCAGGCCTTCGGCGTGAGTCGGTGCCCAAGTGGTCAGTGAACAGGGGTTATGACTGTTGCTGCTTATGATTAGATGATTGCTGACCCTCTTATAGCGGGGTGGGAGTACTTCGGGGTCCCCCCCCACGGGCAGAAGCTGGATTTGAGTGACCCGCACTGCCCCGCGTGGGCTGGGGGCTGCTCCCTCTCTTGGCCCCTCGCAAATTTCCCAAAGGCCTCAGAAAGTTTGGGGAGCGAGTGGGTGGGGCCGCAGTTACCACGGCATTAAATCACGCACACACACCCCCCCCCAGGCCGAAATCGCACCGAGAAGTTGTTAATACCTTTATTATGGACCAAAATGTATTCACGATATTAAAAGACATCCCATTTCTGCCCCCTGTGTCACATCTGAGATGTAGCGTAGATAAATGATATATCACCGCATGAGATCTACCGAAACCATTAGTAACCATGACATTTTGACGTCAGATTTTAAAAAATTCCTAAGTAATCTTTTTGATTTATGAAATGCTGTCTGGGTTCATCGAGAGAGATCTCAGATTTATCACCGCCTGGTTAGAATTATTAATGATTTTCAATTTGTAAATCCGAAGTTGAGAAAGTCTGTGGGCTCCGGGTGAGAACTCCCGCTGGCCAAGGCCCAGTGTCTCCTCCAGCTGGGGCTCAGCCCCGGAAGGGACGGTCCTTCTCGCCAACAGTCTGCACCTTTGACGTCGTGTCCCGGCAAACCCTGTCAGTGCGCAGCATGCAAGTCTGAGGGCGGATCAGCCGCAGGACTGGCTCTGGGCAGCAGTATCTGTCCACTCCTCTCCCTCCACCAGTGCATAGGCCTGGGAAGCTGCTCTGGCCAATTCAGGCAGAGGTAGTCAGGAGGGACATAGCAGGGGCGGTGGGGGGACAGCCAACAGCCCCCAACCCCCTCGGGTCTGGCTCAGGCCCCAGCTCAGCTGCAGGCCCTTTACACCTCGAGAAAACCTGGACCAGCCTCTCTTCGTGCAAGGCCATGGCCATGCAGGCCACACCTGCTGCCGCTTCTCTGTCCCATCCAGGGACATTCCTGGATTGAGAGGTCACCTCGCCCACCTGATTCACCTTCATCCCCGCCAAAGCCCCCCCACTTGCCCGTCCCCCAGTCCCAGAAACTACTCCAACCTGGACAGGAGGCAGACAGCAGTGCTGTTGGACCCCTAGACCCAGGGTCCTGTCTCCCTGGGTTCCCCAGTCAGGCTGTCACCCCAGCTGATGCCCTAGGCCCTTTGGCCCACCCCAAACCCATGGCTCTTACCTGGGCTGAGAGTGAGGACCACCAGGGAAGTTTCATATGTGCCAGGGCCCAGGCTTCACCCCAGGCCGAGGGAATCAGAATTGCCAGGGCATTCCAACGTGCAGCCAAGGCTGGGAGCTGCGCCCCTGTGTCACCACCACCCAGTTCCCGTGCTCCCCACTGGCCACCATCACCTACTTCAGCCCTTCAGGCCTAGGAGGTTCCCAGTCTCTGAGCCATCCTCCCCATGACTGTCCAGATGCTCCTGACTGTGGCACTCCCCTGCTTGCTCTCTCAGTGCCTCCCAAACCCCAGGATGAAAGTGATCTTCCAGCCCCCACTGAGGCCTGGAGAGGCCCGGGCACTGCACAAGGCCATGCAGGGAGCCAACTGCAGTGCAGAACCAAACCCAGACTGCCCCTCCCAGGCCAGATACCGGGGAATCTCCAACTCCATATTCCCCCACTGGACACAGAGCCTGGCCCCAAATCCTCCGATGTGGGCAGGGAGGAAGGCCCCATGGGGAGGGGGTCACTGGGGAGTAGGCAATGTTCACCCACCACTCAATGTGGCTCCAGGGCTCTGCTCACTCCTCCGCACAAGCCTGGCAATGGGCAGGGTAGATAAGCCTCATAGCTGCTTTGAGCTTCAGTGTCCTGATCTGTAAAATGCAACAGTAGAATTCCCAATCCCTGGGGTTCTATAGAATTTAAGCCCCTCTTGCATGGGATGAGCTCAGTGCCAGCACACGGGGAGCCCCCAGGACCATGTAGCAGCTGTCAGCACCATGATCATTGATGTGTCCTGGGCTACAGTATGGGGCATGGCCTCATCTAAAAGTTTTGCTCTGGGGACACCTGGCTGGCTCAGTGGTTGAGCATCTGCCTTTGGCTCAGGTCGTGATCCAGGGTCCTGGGATTGAGTCCTGCATCAGGCTCCCCAGAGGGAGCCTCTGCCTGTGTCTCTTATGAATAAATAAATAAAATATAAAAAAATAAAAGCTTTGCCCTGCATTGGGTTCAGCCCATGACTTTGGCCTCTCTGGGCCTCAGTTTCTCCAATACTAGGGCCCATTTCTCCCACAGCCCCTTCATATCTGGCCACCCCACTCCCTCCTCTTTCTGTTAGGATATAAGTTCAATTTGGAAGTGACCTGGCAGCAAATGCCCATCCTAATAACCTGCCCCAGCCATAGACTTCAGAGTAAATGATGCCCTACCAGAGAAAAATATCTATCAGACACACCGTTTTTTTCTTGATTCACAATTCAAAGGGAATTGAAACCCTATTTCCGTAAGGTTCAGAGGCTGGCAGGTGAGTTTTCGATAAATGCAGGGAGACAGGTCATGCAGCACCCCACTTTTTCCTCTGGTGTGGGTGAGGGTTCGGGGGCAGCGGTAAGACAAGGAATCCAAGCAGAGAAATGAAAAGAGAGGGAGCAAGACAAAGGGAGGAACCCACCAGATAGCCACGGAGATGGGGCCGGTGGGGAGCCAGGCAGGGCAGACCTGTGGCTTGCAGAGGGGGTTCCAGCCGCTCCCGGGGCCAACGGGGAGGTGGGCCACAGAGAGGGGCCAGGCTGCCCCATGCCCTGCCTGGCACAGATGCTTCTCCACAAGCAGGTACTGAATGAGTGTTTGCCGGCACCTAACTGCCAGGCTTTCTCCGTTCATAGTCTCACGCAATCGTCCTGATACACCTGTGAGGGTGACGTCATCCCTCCCATTACACAGGTGAGGAAAGTGAGGTGCAGAGGGGCCCACATAGCCTAAGGTCACACGGCTGAGAAGCAGAGGAGCCAGGTGAGATCTCTGGCTGTGGCTGGTGTGCTTCAGGTCCAGACTTCCGCCCCCCCCCCCTCAGGTGCAGCCTCCTGGGGTTTCCCAGGGACCACCCACCCCAGCACAATGAGGCAGCGGTACAAGGTTTATCCACCATCATGCCTGCTTGCTCACAAAGCTCACTGCACACATACGTTCCTGCCCACACCCTCCCGCATTCACGGACACAGGCCCGTGTGCTGGAACACACCTGCCCCTCCTGCACAAGGGCCCTGACAGCCCCATGCTCCAGCCCCTCCAGCCCCATGCATCCTGCCAGGGCCAGAGGCTGGGACCCACCCTGCAACCTCATTGGCACAGCCTCGAGTGGGCCTGGCCCCTCGGCCAGAGTTCTGGGGCCCTGAGAACTCCAGCCCCATCCCCTACCGGCCTGCAGGATCCTCTGCCCTGCTCGCTGGTCTCCTGGGGGAGCTGGTATCTCAGACTCCACACACTCTGGCTGCCCCAGTCCCTGTCCCCCCGAGGGTCTCAGGCCAGGTCCCACCCTGCTATGCCCAGCAGAGTTCACTTCTGTCCCAGCTTTTTCCTGCCTGATGATGACCTGCCCTGGCAAGAAGTCTCCAGTCATGGCTGCCTGGCCTCAGTTTCCCCAGGGGACCTCAGGTCAGTTGTCTTCAGCTCAGGTTGGCTGGAAGGACCGCCACAGGGTCAGCCCAGCCAGATGAGGCTGAAGGTGGGGATGCATAGCGGCTCCAAGCTGTGCAGCTGGGTGGCTTTCTCCAAAGACACCCAGGGGCCGGGGCTAGGCGCGGCGACAGCCGGATGCATCCAAGCTCAGGGGTCTGCCGGGCGGACGGAAGCGGGAGAGTGGAACTCGTTACAGCAGCAATGAAAAACGAATACAGATCCTGGGAGCCAGAAGTGGGGTGCTGCTATAACAAACACCTAGAAAACATGGAAATGTCTTTGGAAATGAACAGTGGACGGAGACTGCGACATTTTTGAGAAGCATGATAGAAAAAGCCTAGATTGCCTTCAACAGACTCTTAGTAGAAGTACGGATGTATGTGCTCCTTGATGAGTACACATTCCCTGGGAGATGAGGAGGACGGGGCTCAGGGTCAGGCAGAGGAGGGGAGTGCAAACGTTTCAGGGGTGGAGAAGTTTGGGGGTAGCGAGGCCACGGGGTGGATGCAGGGGCTCAGAGACAGACAACGTCTGGAGTGGGAACAGTTAAGGACCGGGATCAAATGCAGGTTCACGCGGCACTGAAGCATTACCGCCGTGGGAAGCCAGAGGGAGAGATGGTGGTGGTGATAGTGGTGTTGATGGTGGTGGAGGTGGAGGTGGAGGTGGAGCTGCCGAACGGGATGATGAGGATACTACATGTTGCGGTGACAGTGGTGATGATGATGGTGGTCAGGCACCTGCTTGAAACTGTGCCCAAGTCAGGGACCCACGAAAGTGAATCATTCCCTCTTCACAGCAGCAGGAAGTTGAGGTTCTTCATACGGGGACCTGGGCCTCACCTCCTGGGGGAGTTGACACATTCTGGGCATTTCTGGAATTACCCTGAACACCCACCTCCTCCCCACGTCTGTGCCTGGGCCTCAGGCCAAACAAGGAATGAAGCGAGGACCTCCCCAAGGGGAGGGGAAAGAGTTTGGGGCTCAGCTGAAGCCTGAGTGGAGCCAGAGGGAGAGGAGAGCTCTGTGGAGACAGAAAGTGCTCCCGGGCCATCCTGAGAAACCCTGTGATGATGGGACCCTGTCCTGAGTCATAGCCCTCAGAGCTGCTTACAGGCCCCCTGCAGCAGGCTCCAGAGTCAGGGGCGAGGCCATACCCCTGGTACAACAGGATGATCTGAAGACGCAGAAGCAGGCTTGAGGACACACCGTGCCACACAGCAGCAGAGTCAGGGCATTCCCTGGCCAGAAAGCCAGGATGTCCCATGTCCACAGTAGCTCTCTCACCTGGGACTCCACCGAGGCAGGAGAGAGAGACCCTGAACAACGGGTTGATGTCCAGGCACCAGACCCAGACGCCATTCAATTCAGAAAAGTCAAGAGAAGGGATGAGAGAATGTGTATTGGAAAGTGCCCACATTTCCCAGCACACTCTCAGTGTCAGCCTTCGCCATGTCTCTCGAAACCCAGGGCGGCCCTAGGAGTAAGATGATCGCAGACGAGGAGCCCACTTCACGGATGTGGAAACCAAGGCAAGGGGCTCACTGGGATTTCACCCATGCCCACGCCCTGCCCATTCTGCCCAAGGGCCCTGTGTACACTGGCTTCACACTCTGGGCCTTAGCCCCTGCTGAGGCTCAGCTGTGGCCCTGACCCTTCCCCACTATGGGGTTTAGGACAGATTAGTTTCCTGGGGCTGCCAGGAAGCACTGCAATCTTGCAGGTTTAAAACAGAAATCTGTTCTCTCACAGCTCCGGAGGCTAGAAATCTAAAATCAAGGTGTAGTTGGTATTGGTTTCTCCTGGAGGCTCTATACCTTTTTCTAGCTTCTGTTAGTTGCGAGAAATCCTTGGTGTCCCTTGGTTTGTAGAAACATCACTCCAGGGCGCCTGAAGGGCTCAGTCGGTTAAGCATCTGCCTTTGGCTCAGGTCATGATCCCAGGGTCCTGGGATAGTCCAGCGTTGTGCTCCCTGCTCAGTGGGGAGCCTGCTTCTCCCTCTCCCTCTGCCCCTCCTCCCCTTCGGGCTCACTTTCTTACTCTCTCTCAAATAAATATATAAAATCTTTTTTTAAAAAAAAGAAAGATCACTCCAATGTCTGCCTCAGTCTTCATGTGGCCTTCTCCCTCTGTGTTCTCTTCTTACAAAGGTAAGGCCACAAGTCATACTGGATTAAGGGCTCACCCTAATCCAGTATCACCTCATGTTAACTTGATTTTACTTGTGAAAACGCTACCTCCTGAAAAGGTCACATGGACAGGTCCCAGGGATTAGCACTCCGCCCTGATAAACATCTTCGGATATTTGGATAATTCAATTCATGACACAGGCGTTAGAGTTTCCATTTGCTCCACTAGGATGTTAGCTACACCCAGTGAGGGGTTTGGGGTTTATTTTGGTGTCTGCTGTATCTGCAGGGCCTAGAATAAATGCCCAGCACACGGGAAGAAAAAAAATCTCAAAGGTCCTTCCTGCTCCTACGATAGGAACATACCCACAAACCCCCCTTCTATGTGCCCTACCTATAATGGACACATGGGCCATGCAACACAGAGCCACACCCCGACACACACACTGCAAATGTGGGCCACCCCTCGCATTCACACCAGTGCAGCACAGTGAAACAGGCCTACGTGACGCCCAGTCAGAAACACACCAGCCAGGGTGCGCCCAGAGACACGCGTGGGACAGCATGTGCGAGGGCTTCGTGAGGAGCACACAAGACTCACTCCCCACAGTGGCAAGACACCACAGATTGTTAAAGTATCAGACATCTATTCTGCTTGGTGACCCACCAGGGAGACAGCATTCTGGAAATCCTTATTTTATCCTGTGTTCATCACTAAATGCTTCAAAACTCTATTCTTGTGATAATGTGCAAATCAAGCAATTGTTTCAAGTGGAGCAGGTGCCAGTGGGTAAGGCAGGCCGAGCTGGGGTGAGGAGAATCCTGCTAGACCCCGGCGTTCAGTGGGGATGTGGAGCGGGCAGGCAAAGACTGAACAGCAGCCCATTTGGACAAGACACTGCTCTAGTGGTTACAAGTGTCTTCCTGAAGGAGATGCCCAGATAGGGTGCCCTGGCTACTCTGGATCAGGAGTGCTGATTAATGACCAGCTGCTGTGTGTAGGATGCTAAGGTCAGTAACATGTAAGGAAGACCTTACCTCATCCTCACCCAGTCCTACGAGAGCCGTTTCCACTTTACATGTGCCCGGATTACTGTGTGGGTGCTGGACTCCAAAGGCCAACCTCCCACATCCCAGTCATCCCACTGGCGCCACCTGGCTGGGCATAGCCATCTCCAAAATTGAAGAGGCAGACAGGCAAATACGGAAAATTTATCAGAGCAGAAAGAGTTTTTTTTTAAAAAAAGAAAGATCAAAGTATGATCCAGGAAAACGATAATTGATACGCAGGACCTCATTAAAATTAAAAACTTTTGCTCTGCAAAAGACACTGTCTAGGGAATGAAAAGGCAAGCCACAGACTGGGAGAAAATATTTGCAAAAGACACATCTGGATAAGACTATTATCCAAAATGTGCAAAGAACTCTTGGGGTGCCTGGCTGGTTCCATCATGGGTGTGTGACTCTTGATCCCGGGGTTGTGAGTTCGAGCCCCATGTTGGGTATAGAGATTACTTAAAATAAAATCTTTATATATATAAATTATATATATATACCTCTTAAAACTGAACAGTAAGAAAACTAACAACGTGATTTAAAACTGCGCAAAAGACCTGAAAAGACAATCCACCAAAGAAGATGCAGGGATGGCAAATAAGCCAAGGAAAAGATGTTTGACAAGATACGTCACTAGAGAATTGCAAATTCAAACAGTGAGATACCACCACATGCCTCCTAGAATGGTCAAAATCCAGAACACTGACAATATCAAATGCTGGTGAGGATGTGGAGCAATAGGAACTCTCGTTCACAGCTGGCAGGAATGCAAAATGTACAGCCCCTTTGGAAGACAATCCAATGGTTTCTTATGAAACTAAACCCACTCTTCCCATATAACCCAGCAATCACATTCCTTGGTGTTTACCCAAAGGAGTTGAAAACTTGTGTCCACACAAAACCTACATGCAAATGTTTGTAGTAGCTTTATTCATAATTGCCAAAATTGGAAGCAACCAAGATGTCCTTTAGTAGGTGAATGGTTAAATAAACGGTGGTCCATTCCAACAATGGAATAGTATTTAGCACTAAAAAGAAATGTGCTATCAGGTCGTGAAAGAGCACAAAGGAACCTTAATGCATATCACTGAAGGAAAGAAAGAAGCCAATCTGAAAAGTCTGCACACTGTATGATTCCAATTCTATGACATGCTGGAAAAGGCAAAACCATGGAGACAGTAAAGAATCTGTAGTTGCCAGGGATTATGGAAGAGAAAGGGATAAATAGGAGGAGCACAGAGGATTTTTTAGGGCGGTGAAATTATTCTGTACCACACTAATGGTGAATACCTGTCATTACGCACTTGTCCAAATCCACAGAAGTTGCACCACCAAGAGTGACCCCAATGTAAATTCTAGACTCTGGGTGACAATGATGCATCAATGTAGTTCCATGCATTGCAAGGAGAGAACTATTATGGTGCAAGATGCTGGTAATGGAGAGGTTTGTGCATGTGTTGAGGAGAGGAAGTATATTATGGAAACTCTATGTAGTTTCCACTCAATTTTGCTATAAAAACTGCCCTAAAAATTAAGTTCACTAATTTAAAAAAAAAAAAAAGCCAGGAGGAAGAAGAAGGAAATCAGGCAGGCTGGAAGGAAGGAAGGAAGGAAGGAAGGAAGGAAGGAAGGAAGGGAGAGATGAGGGAGGGGAGAGGAAGGAGGGGGGAAGGGAGGGAAGGAGGGAAAGATGGAGTCAGGGTGAAAGAAAGAGATGCCTGATTTCACAGTCTCCGAGAGAGGATCTTGCTTCTCAGAGGGTGGCACCTCACCTGCATGGGACTCTTTTGGAAAAATCCAGACCCCTTGACATTGTTCAGATGGAGAAAATTTAGACAAAAAGAAATGTGGGGTTTTACTATGGAAGAACCTGGTAGAATGAGTGGGAGCCTGAGCACTGTGATGAGAATTATGAAAGAGAATTGAAAGACACCGTATGATTTCACTTATATGTGAAACCTAAAAAACAAAACAAGTGAACCAACAGAAACATATTCATGAACATAGAGAACAAACTGGTGGTTGTGGGGGCGGGGGGCAAAAAAGGAGAAGGGGATTAAGAGGCACACACTTCCGGTTATAAAATAAATAAGTCATGAGAATGAAAAGTAAAACATAAGGAATATAGTCAATAATAGCATAATAACTTTGCATGCTGACAGATGGTAACCACACTTATTATAGTAAGCATTTTGGAATGTGTGTAAATGTTGAATCACTATGTTGTACACCTGACACTAATATAAGAGTGTATGTCAACTATACTTCAATTTTTTAAATAAAAAAACCTTATTGAAAGGCATTAAAACAAGATCTAAATAAATATTGATAGACATCATGTTCATGGATTAAGACTCAGTATTTTAAATGTATCAGTTCTCCGAGTGTGATCCAAATCAAAATCCCGATGAATTTCTTTTTATGGCACTTGACAAGCTGATCCTAAAATTTATACAGCAACATAAAGAGCCAAGAACTGCCAGAATATTCCCAAAAATCAAGGTGAGAGAACTTGCTCTATCAGACAGCAAGCCGCGGTGGTACTGCCCCAGACACAGACATATAGTTCAGCAGCTGCACAAGCCCAGAAATGGAAGTGCACGCGCATGCAGACACTCAGTGTGTGAGAGAGGTGATACTGCAGATCACTGGCGAAAAGATGAGTTTTCCAATAAATGGTATAGGGACATTTAGACCCCTGCCTCACACCGCACACAAAAAAACAGTGACCAAAAAGGAAACACTTGGCTTGAATATTAGTTAAAATTAAGTATTGTACTGCTGTTCATTAAAACGCTCTACAAATCAAGAAGAAAAAAACAACACATACAGGTGGCCTCAAAGGTGCTTCAAAGAAGAGAACACTCAATGAACAAGCAGGGGGAAAGATGCTCAATCTCGTTAGTAATCATTTGAATGGAAAGTTAAATTAAAATCACATTGTTATATCATCATCTAACCACCAGGTTGGAAAAGAAAATCTAAATACTAAATATTAACAAGTGTGTGGAAGTATAAATCAGTACAACCACTTTGGAAAAGGATTTGACCTTCCCTAGTAAAGTTTAAGAGGAGCATATACTCGTGACACCTGGGTGGCTCAGTGGTTGAGCGCCTCCCTTCCGCCCAGGGCATGATCCTGGGGTTCTGAGATCGAGTCTCACATCGGGCTTCTGCATGGAGCCTGTTTCTCCCTCTGCCTGTGTCTCTGCCTCTATCTGTGTCTTTCATGAATAAATAAATAAAATCTTAAAAAAAAAAAAAAAAAAGAGGAGCATACACTCAACACCAGCGATTTTGCTATGGAGAAACACTTGCACGTGAGCACTGGGATGGGCTAAGCAGCACTATTCTCAGGGAGCCTTAGTGACATTTCCGTGTCTCTACTTCCCTCACACCAGGCCAGGTGAATTTGTCTCCAAGGTCCCTCCTGAGCTAGTGCTCTGGGGGAGAGCTAGTTCTCCACCTCGCAGGGCTCTCCTCCAGTAAGAGGACCTCCCCAAGACTCCCCCAAATCCCGCTTCCTGTGTATCTTGGGGCAACACAACCCACGGGTTAATTTTGCAAACTATACTTCTTTCTAACCTCTTTAGGGAAGGTGTGGCCCCCAGACCTAGACCCAAGGGCAAATCCTTTCTTTCCCATTTAGACCTCTGCTTCCCCCTCTAGAGGAGCTCATGTTGCACAGGGTGTCTGCGAGGCTGCAGTAGCTGGACTCAGCAGAGGCTGGGCAGTGAGGGAGCCATTGGGTGGGCTGGAAGCTCCCTGGGGGAAGTCACTCCCTGTCCTCAGGATGCACCCCTCCCTTCAGCCTCACCTGGGCCTTCATTTCCTCCCCCCAGGCTGTGCATTTCTCTGGGCCTAATTCAACTCATCTTTGCAGAAGCCTTTTACTACCTCCAGCCCATAAAGATCTCTCCTTTCCCTAAGCTTTCCCTCTATCAGCGGGTCAACAAATATTTCCCAGAAGCTCATCACATAAAAGGCAAAATTTCTAGTGTTGGAGAAACTGTGGGAAACTCAGCAGCCCCAGCTCCTGATGGGGAGGTTGCTCAGGCAGTCGTGTGTAGAGGGAGAGGGCAGGGAGACCACCCTGTAACCAGCTCACCCTCAGTAATCAGCACAGCATCCGGCTCAGAGTAGGTGCTCGATAAAAAATGATTGCGCATCAAACCAAACAATTGGGATACGTTCAGACTGCACGTACTCAAGCATCTAGGCTGATGCACATGGCTTTTGATGGACACACACAATCATACACGTGTGTGACTGTGATCACGGTCATGCTAAACCCACCTGCACACACACACAGTCCCAATGCACAAGCCCACTCCAGCCAGCATCCTCGTGCACATGAATGCTGCCTCCCACACAAAGCTCATTTATTTTGATTTATGAATATTACAAAAATAAACCTGAGTGTCTTCTTGGGATTCTGTGATCCTGACACAGGTCCCCACGATATTGCTCTTCGCTCCTGGTTACCTGAAATTAGCAGAGTAATTCGGAATCTGCATCTTTATTTAAAAGAAAAAACTGTAGATGCAGAATTATAAAAATTTAATATGCTCCCAGGAAAATGAAAAATGAGAGGTTGTGATCTCGTCTAACACTTTCAAATGTGTTTATTAATTCATGTTTTAAATCATAAGTTTCATTCGGTGAGAGCCATGCACAGCAATAAGCCCGTTTTAAAATATTAATGAATAAACAATATTTCTCTATTGAAATATAACATGCTTCTTTGAACAATGGACCACCAGTAATAAATCAAAACCAGGAGAAAATTGCATTTCATATTTAATACAAGTTGAACTCTGCCTTTTTATAAATGATATCTTTTTTGTTTAATTGGCGTCAGTTCAGATCTAGCAGATTGCTAATAAAATTCTGGATTTCCATATTTAATGATGCGTACACTTTCTGCTGAAATTTTACCAGGAAAAAGGAATCAGCCTTTTATTATCTCCTGAGATGGTGGTGAGAGGTGAGGCCAAGGCCTCAGTCCATCCGTGAGGGCGGGGGCGATGAGCAGGCTGGAGGGGGTGGGTTGAAGGGACCAGGCCCCTCCCAGGGCCCACACTTGGCAGCTGACACCCTGTGATGACCTCTTTGCTGACAGAAGTAGTCATTCCAACTAGAGGAGCCAGAGACCCGGCGTCCCCTTCTGACCGCGGGCACTGTCACGATAACAACAGAGAGAACCCACTCCATCCCAAGGGCCATGCGTGCATCAGCTCATGAATCTTTATCATACCCCTGTGAGGAAAGTAGGAACGAAGTCTCTCCATTTTACAGATGAGAAAACCAAGGCCAAAGAGCAGAGTGAGGAGGTGACCACGCAAGGTCACGCACGGCTGGTAAGGGGCAGGACTCAGCCCGACTCTGGAGCCCTACATTGTCATGCTGCCTTGAAGGGAACGAATGAACCTGTGTCTCAGGAGATCTGGGTTTTAGCAACAGTGAGTCAAGTGGGCATCGGCTGGAATGGGCGCCCATCACAGGGTGCGTAAGTCATGGGCCAACAGGAGTAAGAGCAGCCAGGCCACGGCGCTCACTGCACGCAGGACGCTTCACCGCACCCCACGCTCCATTCTCCAGACCGTGCTGGGAGGCAGGTGCGGGACAGCTAAGGGAACTGAGGTACGGGAGGTTGGTTACACGATGTGCCCAAGGATGCACAACAGGTATGAGGCAGAGCCGGATTCAACCGCAGGCACTTTCACTCCGAGCCCACACTCCCGGTGCCGAGCCGTGGTGCTTTCCTAGCCGTGGGCCACATTGAACCCTGGCCTTCCCTCTTTGTCTCTGTGGTGGGACCAGCGCCCCCTGGGCTGTGAGGTGTGGCTCCTGGCAGGCCCCCGGCGCAGCCCCGCTGGAAGCAGACTCCGTGCGTGTCGGCTGGGTCTGTGACCGCTGAGATGTCAGAGCTGAGAGGTGGCTGGGTTTATCGTCCATGGGGCTGGGCCCCCAGGTCCAGCGGGGATGAATTGCTGGCCATTTGTTGTCCTGGAGCGCTTGTGGACTTAGCAGTCTCCCTGAGGGTGTCCCTGGGATCCCAGGTTGCTGGGGACAGGAGCCAACGGCTTGTCTGATGTGGGGAGTGGCACCTGTCTCTGTCTCTGCTCAATTCCCAAGTCAGGCTCAACAACAGTGACTGTCCCCAGCACGATAAGAAAGGGACACTTTGATGAGACAGCCAGGCACAAAGGGTTAAAAATGCGAGTTTCGCTCATGTTCCAGCTCTGTGTGTATGTGGCTTCAGTTTCTTTATCTATCTTGTGGAGGTGAGAATAGGACTCACTCATGAGGCTGCTGCAAGGGTTTGGAGAGCAAGCCCGGAAGGGGGGGAGCAAGCATCCTCGTGGCATCTCTGACCATTCCGCTCGCCATGCCCCCCGGCCTCTGCACATGCTCATCCCTTACCTGGTCTACCCTTCCCTGAGCCTACCGCCTCCCCCCAGTCCCCACACTCCTGTCCTCCCAATCTTCTCTTCCTCAGGTCCCTGCTGGGCTGTCCCAGGAGCAGGGGGTGCAGAGCTTGTTTTGTTAGAGGGCACAGTGGTCTGGGTTCATCCTAAAGGACGAGCATTCATCGGGGAGACTGGGTGCGAGCAACGTTCCAAGATAACAAGGAAAGTCAGAAGGTGACATCCCTCATCTGAGGTCACACAGCTGGCGGGAGGCAGAGCCAGGAGTCAGGTCCATACCCGGGCTGGGGTCGGAGGTCCGCTCGCATGGGGTGGCTGTGCAAGCAGTGGGCTGAGGGGCCGCAGCTAAGCCGGACGGCGCCCGGGACCTGCAGACACCCTGGGGCACAGGTGGGCCTCTGCCCGTAACAAGTCCGTGTGGACACCCGCCCCGGGGCCCATGCTCAGCACCTCTCATTCATCACGACAGCCACCCTCCAGGTCTGCTTGCCTCCAAGAGTCATGGTGCCGGACCCAGCCGGGGCCCAGTCCTTGGCTCTTCCTGTCCCTCGTGCCAACCCTGTGATCCACGGACACAGGAGCACACGTGGTGACACACATCTTGCACACGCACACTCAGGTGGCCCAAGTAACGGAGGCCTGAGTGAGAGTGTCGCAAGCTCTGACAGGTGGAGGTGGACAACTCACCTTGTCCCCCAGAAGGGCCTCCTCCTGGGGGCTGGCGGCCCAGGCTCACAGGAGCCTCTCCCCACCCCACTGCAAGTGGCTGCTGGGAGGAGTCACATGGGGCTTTCCCGGGGCAGCCTCCGGCTCTGCGGGAGGCCACAGTCAGGCAGGGTGACCTCTTGGAGCCTCAGCGTCCCCATCCCATGGGGCTGCCAGACCCAGGGAAGGCCCTCTGGTACCGGCAAAGGCCCTTTCCTTGTGGCACCACTCCACTTAGGAGACTCGTCCATGCAGGAAGGGGGCTCCTCCAGAACACTGCCTCTCCCACCCCCACTTGTGGCCAGGGAATGGCACAGCCCTCTGCTCAGTTTGGGTTTTGTTTTTTTTTTTTCCCAAGGCCAAATCTCTTTATCGCTCCCTGCCACCCCAAATCCCTGCCTGCCACAGTACTGCTGGGCACCAGCCTCAGACTCAGGCTCAGGGACTCCCTTCAAGTCCCAGGACGATAGGCTCCCTGACCTGGAGGCAGCTGGGCATAGGAAGAACCCGCCGTCCGACCCTTGGAGTAGTCCCAGTGAGCATAGTCCCGAGGCCTGCTGGCTGGAGAACCCTGTCAGTTGCCCGCCCCTTCTCTTGGGAAGGACCCTCCACCCCTTGGCTACAGGGTTCTGGCTTCAGGTCCATGGGCTGCTTGAGGAAGTGGCAGTCCCTGGGTGTCACTGGTACCTCTGTGGGCATCCCTGTCAACACAGCTGCTCAGGCATCTGGGCTCCAGAAGCTGGTGGACATACATGCATTCTCATCTGAGCACACACGTGCCCTCGTGCATCTAACTGCATTGTGTGCGTGGACAGGCCTCTTAGCCTGTGACTGGCTGTTATTTTCTTTGATCCGGTGAACTGGTTGTGGGCATCCTCATTTCTCCTCTTTTGGACTTCAGAAGCCTACCAACCTTTCCGATACCCTCACGAGCGTTTGCCATCTGAACAAGGCCCAGGCCCAGGACCTTGGCTTCCCAAGGGCTGGAGCCTGATTTTATTCATCTCTCAGTCGAATCCCTAACCCAGAAAGACTACCTGATGAAAATCCACCAGATGACTATCTTGCACCCAAATCGGAGCAAAACGTAAGATACTCAGGAACCATGCCGTGCCCCGGTTTCCTTACCTATGAAGTGAGGAGGCTTCTGCCCCCATAGGAGGCATGAAGAGCAAAGAGGGGCAACACTGGTATGAGTGCTCCTCACCCAGCACATAGGAGAGGGACTGGGATTTTTAATTTAGGCCTCCCCAGAATAAAACCACAGGCTCGCACATTTCCCTCAGGGGTTGCTTGGCCACTTGTGAATCTCCAACAAACCCTGGGATGTGCCTCTCTCATCTGACACAAAAGATGAGATGCTTCTTAGGAAGTGTGTGTTTCTGGATATTAAAGAAGATGTATTTGTGTGCACACGTGTCAGGTTTCCACGGGATATTTTTGCAAAAACCACAGAGCATAGAGATTATTTTATGTACAAAAATAAGAAAGGCTGACCCGTAAGCTAATTGAATCATGCAAATAACTACTTAGCCACGGGAGAGATTCTGACAGGCAGGCTGAGAGCCCAGAGTGAGGGAGGACAGCTTTGGAGGGCAATCTATTTTATAAAGTTTACTCACAGTATGACCGCCTCAAGATTAATGGGAATGGTGGCCCTAGACCTTGTTTTGCCTGGCTCCACCAACTGAAATAGTAAAAGTTGTATTTATCATAGACAATTTGCTGTAACTGATTAACATTAATCTGATTTCCTGTGAGTCAATTTCCTTGAGATATAGTAAATAGGCCAATTACCTGCTATCCACTTCTTCTATCATAGAGATTTAGGTATTAGCAACAGAGGTGTGCATAAACATGGGATTTCTAACTATTTTGATAAAACAGAAACAATGTTTAATCTAATGAAAGGATTTCTTGTTGGTCTAACATTTCATCAGTCTGGAATTTTAAAGGGTATGTCTAGAGAAGGTGTGGGCTTCGGGGTTTTTTTTCACTGGCAACCTGAGGCTTACTCTTTTCAGAGGAGCTCCTGCTTGTTCTTGACTGGCATCGCACAGAAGCTATGAAATGAAATGAAAGCAACAAGACTGGTTTTTTTAAAATAAATTACAACAAGAACAAAAAGGTCTTTACATCTAACAAGTGCCAGGGGCATCATCAGGTCGGGAGAGTGTGAGCTTCTGGGGCAGACAGACCTGGGTTCCAGGGTGGCCCCCCCATTGTCCCAGGCCTGTGACCTTGTGGCATTTGCTTAACTTTTATGAGCTTTACTTTCCTAATCTCTGCCAGTGGGGGTAATACCATCCCTGGGGAGTTCTTAGAACTCAGGGATCCACAGAGGACACGTAACAATGGTCCGGGAGTTAGCTGGGAGCCCACGCAGAGGGGGGCAGCCAGTCAGTTGAGCTGTTCTCCACCACTTGCTTTCCCATCATTTCAAAGCCCCTGTGTGGGTGACAGGCTGCACCTTCCCACGGCCCGGCCCGCTTCTGGGCAGGCTTTCTGTTTGCCGGACCCCCTGGCCGGCTCCTGTGGCAGCCTACTTAAGACACTGCAACATTTAATCATGAAAGCAAAAAGTTTATTCATGTTTGAAACTACATAGAGCTACCACGAGGAAGACTTTTTCAATCCAGGGTGTAATCCAGTTAGAAAGGAACACGAAACAGTTTTAATACATTAGAATCACCGCCACAAATTATTTTCATGACTCAATCAGTTTCAGAATCGCATACAATACAAAAAGAGAGGAAGGAGAGGGGGCCCCAGCACACAGGGTGAAATATACAGTACCGAATACTGGACTTTGAATGCATCACAATCGGCGCCGCTTTTTTTTTTTTTCTTTTTTGCATGGATTAGTAATAAGATGAAGAACATTCAAAATGCTTTCTCAGTATTTACAACAGTTCTACTGATCCTGTGTTCATTGAAGACCCAATGTTTCCACTCTCGGTTTTTTAAAAGTTGCAAATGCAACCCTGATTTTTCTTTTAAAAGATTACAATGTACATTACATTTTATGAAGGAAACAAAGAGTTAATTACAAGATGCAAAAAGGTAAGAAAGAGACAAACTACAGCGTGAGTATTGTTCAGAGGTAGTAAGTGAGCACTCTAAGCTACAGAACATGTTGAAATTCTATTGGTTTGTATGAGTTCGCATGAGGTAATAAAGCTGTGTTTTGATTGGTGAGATGTATAAATACTCTTTTGCTACACTATATACAACACTCCAGAGAGCAGGGCCTTTGTGGATGCCCAGAGGACATAGCAAACCTTGACAAGTCCGTGCAGCACCCAGCGCACACCGTACAACCCCAGACGGATCTCGTGTTCTCCTCTTATCAGCAGCAAGTGTCTTCATCTCTCAGAACAATCTGGATCCATAATTTAATTACCGAGCCGACTCTGGGCACTGGTGCTTCCAGAGAGAGAAAAGATGCTACCAGTCTATGATCTAATTATAACATAAGAGATCGAAACACAAACGTGACCAGGAAGATTCTTAAACAAACCATCGTTAACAGAGATAGCCAAACAGCTCCTTCATTCCAACCCCATTAGTGATATGAAAGAAAGACAAAGTCCGTGATGAAAATATGCAAGAAATTCAATTTAGGTGAGGTGAATCTTTGCATCTGCTTTAACGATTGAGGTTCAGCATATATTGTACTTTTTACCCTTAAGGCCAAGTCATTGGCAACTGTGAAACAATTAATGTAAAATATTGATAATAAATTATGATAAAATAGCTATAGGACTGTCAACAATGTTAAATCTTGGCCTAATTGGATAAAGTGCTTTTTTAACATTATGTGTTTTTAAGTATAAATACAAATGATTATGATTCCTTAAAAAACTGATTTACCAAGTTCTCTAATAAGACAAGGTATTACAGTAAAGCTGTAAATGGTGGGCTACAAAAACTCTTTCCTTTTCCTCCTGTTGCTCTGAATGCACGTATCAAGGCATGTCAGCTCAGGGAAAAGTGTTGCCAGAGATCAGTTAGAGGTATCAGAGTGCACACTTCCTGGGCCTTCTGTCGGGGAAGTCACCGAAGATGGAGTTGTTGCGTCCTGCCAGCCTCCATTAGCCTGAAAAGAGAAATGCAGTTCAACGGGTACACTTCTCCATATTAATTCTATTCCCTAATTTAAAACACTCACATGACAACACCAGAGCAAAGATACATTAGCAAAATGTATTTTCTAAACCCACATTGGCAGGAGTTTGAAGCATGTGTTAAAGTAGGATTAAATGCATGTAAAACAAATCCATCCCACCAAGTAAAGTCTTGGCAATAAATCAGCTCGCTGAAGGAGAGCTTCAGTGAGTCTCAAGCTGGCACGCAGCTCAGCCTTTGATTTGCTGTAAAAATAAAGCGACTGGGAAAGAGATCTTTTAAGAAGGGAGTAGTGGAGAAGCTCAGTTCAAGGCCTCAGCCAGTCCTTGGGCTCCATGAAGTATAACCTCCAACCCAGCTTAATCCTCATTTCCATAGAGAAGAAGTTCCCTGATAGCCGGCTACTGTAACCCTGGGAAAATGAAGGCCAGACTTTCCCTCCAAATCGCATCTTCCAGAATGAAAATGCATGAACTGCGGAGGAGCACACTATTCAAATCTGTATTCCAATTATCTCTAACTGGAGCTCCTATTTGGGATGTTGCTACGGCTCTTCGCATGCCACTGGCCCTTCCCGCCTCAGCCCTGCATCAGCAGTAACAGTGCTCCGAAACAAATTTGCCTTATGTCTTGGCCTATAGAGGCAATTGCTGAAATCAATGTCTGATCAGATTTCTGCTGTGGCAGACAGCTTGTCGCTACATATTTTTATGTCAGTCAAGAAGAGGGAGGTGCTGGGCTTGTAAGTTGGGGAACATTGAGTGGAAGTGACGGGGCGGGCCTTCCTGGAGAGAAGGCAAGGGTGAGCTGGCTGACACCCAGAGCCTACGGCTCAGCCCGGCCTCCTGCTATGCTGTCCCCAGAGCCGGATGCCCACACCAGTGTCAGTGTGGGTCATCAGGCCCCCCTGCTTCTTTTGCTTGAGTCTCCGACTTCTGTGAGTCCATCTAAAATCTCTTCTTCAAGGCCTGTGCCACTAGGCTACTGGGAACGGGGTCTAGAGTCCCCGCCCAGCCCAGATGTGGCTATTAGATGAGCTCTGTGCTTGCTGGGCCGGTTTCTTTCTCCCATGGTCACTGTTCTTAGAGAGTGCCCTGTCTTCTGATTCACTGTGCAGTGCTGCATGGAAAGCACCTTTCCTCCCTCTAGGACCAAGGGAAAGGAAGTAGAAGGGGGACCAAAGGATCCCACAGAGATGATCAGAGCCAAAGGGGAAAAGGATTTTCCAGGCTTGGGGCATATCAAATTGCAGCTAGGAAAAAGCTAATGCTCTGGCGATGCATTTCCATAGCCTTCCTGGTTTTGCAGGTTGGATGGTGACACACTCATGTGCGTCTGTGGGACTCTAAGACATCCTCTTCTCTATCTAAACAGTAAGCTGTTTTTACCCCTCAGGTATGAAAATCTACTTAGAAAAAGAAAAACTCTTACACAGATACAAGTCTAAAGATATTCCATCTGAAGTAAACATCATTCCTCTTTTATCCAAATTTATAAACAACAAATGTACAATATTTTTACCCAGCATGGCAGCTGGAGGAGAGGTTGTCAGCAAGCATTCTTTTTTTTTCAAAATAAATTAATCCTTCCTCTGGTGGTTTGAGATTATGCACTGTATTATACAACAGCGCCTTATCAAGCCTCATCAGTGAAGATGGAATTCATGTCTGTAAAATGCTGCAGGCAATCACAGTTTCATATTTTATCATGTTGATAAGGATATCGCACATTCTCTGAAGCATTTCAAAACACTTAAATGAAAAAGGAGAAATGCAACTAAAAGGCTTTTTATATGGTTTGTTGTGGGTTATTATGAGTTATTTATAAACCCAAAAAGAAAGATTTGACATTTCAAATGTAAAAGATTTGAGTATTTAATGGTCCTTTCTTCCCTTTACAATCGAACATTCTCAATCATTTTTTCAATCATGAATGTTTACTGTCACACCAGCCAAGGCCCTAAAAAAGGGAGAATTTTGTCCACTTTCCTCCCAACTCTACCACCATGCTTGGGGCAGTTCGTTTTCTCCTTAAGTCTGGAATCCCAGGTTCTATTCACCATTGCCCACCCAGTCCACTCTGATGACCCCCGCCCCTGGATCCCTTGCAGGGCCTGTAAATCTTGCCATTTCCCATCCATGTCAGTGTGGGGTAGAAGTGAAGTTTTGGTGAATTGGTTACACAAGCTAAAATTATTTCCTCCATAATTAAAAAAAAAAAATCGAGGCCACTAAAAGTGCTGAACAGGTTTCTCATCCCACATTGACAACACAGCTAGCTTGCTCTTAAGAACAGAATTCTTTGTTGAGAATTGGTCTGTTGATCTGTCTGGGACCCTCCAAGGTTGTCCCCTTCACTTGAGCTATGGGAATGTTTCCTGCTGCTTGATTCTAAGATAAATGACCTGTTTTTCACCACCTCCCTGGAATACAGCACAGCCAGTAGGAAAGATGGCATCTTAACGGGCTGACGTTTGAGTCCCTATTGACGACAGAATGCTAGCCACCCTGGTTAGCTGTGAGGACTTCTAAGGGCATCATGGTAACATTAAGTGTTTAGGTTCATAAAATAAAAGTGCAGTAGAAATGCTGCCTTCCCCACCTGCCAACAAGATGAGAAGCCAAGTCAAATGGCTATTAATTTATTTATTAGTCATTGTTGACCCGCCGCTGTTCCTCCAGCTCTTTGAATCTGGTTCCCCAGAGTACTCACATTTAAATTATGTGGACTGTACAGTGAGTTTCCTCCAAGGCCATCACTGTAGCCTCCCGTCTGATTGATAACATGACGGAGGGTATCCACCTAGAAGTGAGACGAAATAAAATTCATCATCCCAAATCTATTAAAACATCATCATTTACAAAAGGAAACAATTTGAATTATGTGTGCCACAAGGGTTTAGCATCTTCAATGAAAGACAAATTTATCAATCAAATGTGACTGGCAGAATTTCAACAATTCTTTGCATATTTAAACTCACACATCTTTGTTTTTCATGCCAGCCAAACAATAACAGCTTCCTGGCAATGCAAACTTTCCATCTACGTCAACGAAATGTGTGTGGCTATGGGTGAAAACTACTTATAAATATGTATACTGGATCTCTCTCTCTCTCTCTCTCTCTCTCTCTCTCTCACACACACACAAACATGCGCGCGCACACGCGCACACACACACCTGAACACATAAACACAAGTAGTTGCTCTCAATTACGAGGATGAGAAAAGAGTTGAACCTGGAATATACTTTAAGAACTCAGGTTTTTTTTAATTCTGACTTTAAAAATTTCAGAAATGAAACAGTAATATGTTTTTAAACCATACATACATTTGCACACACAATGTGTTGTTGTTGCTGTTGTTACAAAGGTAAGATGCACCCATCCCTCTCCATGAGCTCAAGCCAGAGCCGAATGCATTCACAAAGTTTATTAGGTTTGAATCATCAAAAGTCACTGTTCACTTGACTTCTCATTAAATTAAATGGTGGGGCAGATGGGTCACATTGGGAAGCACCCAGCACAGGTTCTGCATGGATGTGCAGACCACTTCCATGGGGTAAGAGTATGGAGTTTTGAACCCAAACCCTACCCTGCTAGAAAGGCCCCAGTTGGGGCATTTCTCCTACCTGTGATTGCACATTGGCTCCGACTTGGGACCCTTGGTAAGAATCCCCATTCAGACTCTGCATGTTCATGAACATGTCCCCAGAATTTGGGAGGTTAAAAGAACCAGAAGAACCTGGAAAGGAAAGAGTTAAGTAGCTGAATAACAGAGAGCTACACACATAATCCTCAAAGACCTGTAGGCAGGGAAAGGAGAAAAGGTGCAGAAGGGAAAGGTCTGGTACAACATAAAGCATTTCCAGATCTAAGAAGATGGAGGATCACTCCAAGGAGTTAAGTCCTATGATTCATTTTGCAGCTAGGAAAGTTCTACCAGTGGGGAAACCCAAATAAGAAACAAAGAGCAAATTGAAGGAAACAGAAAAACACCCAGCAGCTGGCCTGGAGCCACCCCCTTCTTTTCATTTATCTCTAGGGCTCAGTCATGAAATGAGCTCTTTGCCATCACTAACTGTCACAGTAGACAATTACGTGGAGAAGAAACATTTTTTCTGAAGCTCTTTCTTAGCCATACCTTCTACCTAGCTTTCACCTGGTTATGTTTCATTAAAAAGCACAGGGGGTGAGGAGTTTGGGGCAAGGGAGGTGAGGGAGAGAAGGTGGGAGAAAGACAACAAACAAATAAAATCCCCTTGCTTTCTGAACTTTTAAAGATTATATTTAAAAGATCTTCTTAGAAAAGTGCCTTGAATTGCTTCTTGTGTTCATCTGTGTAGATGAGCTGCACATCTTTCACTGTTACTCAGGCTCCCTGTAGTTTTTAGATGTTTTTAACTCCATCACAAATGTCACATAAAATGTGGTCCAAATGTACCACAATATTGCAGATACTGCATCCATGTATTAAGTGCCACACCCCTCATGGCTCACCACCTGCCATGGCAGCACAGGTGCTAAGGAAATGCCAAGAAGGACAGCAGACCGGAGTCTGCCACTATATTAACCAGAAAGCACTGCTGTACTCCAACATTCTAGCTTCATGATGCACAGCAACAGTTTAACCTCCCACTTCTGCAATTCCCTTTGACAGATCACTATGGATGTTAAAATGATACATGGAACAGTATAGTTAAAATAATTATTAGTGATAGCACTTGGCATAACTGCTGAATTAAAAACCACTATTAAGTGTAAAGGTTCCAGAATCTACCAGTAGCGAGTAGCACTCATTATGAACAGTGGGTTTACAGACTCTGGCCATCCACTCATTCGCCTGGCCCTAGAATAAGCCCTCATTTTAATATAAATCTTCCTTTATAAATCCACTGTGTCCTCAGTATGGCTCCTGTGTCCTGGCCTTTGGGACAGGGTTTTGTGGCACAAGGCTGCCTGAGCCAAGTAGGGAGCGAGCAGCCAGTACGCACCAGAATTTGGTGTGGTGGGCGAATTGGTCTGGTTGTTCTGCACAGCTGCAGCTACTGCATGCGCGGCCGTCACGGCTGTCTTTGCGGCATAGAGGTTGGCTTCTTCCTGAAACTTGCCGATATTCTTCTTGTACCTGATTCGTTTGTTGCCAAACCAGTTGGATACCTACAGATTACAAGGACATGAGTAAAGGGAAAGAGAGGTCAAAAGGGGGAAAAAAAAAAGAGTCAAACCTCCAATAATAACTGTGAGACACCAGAGAGACACCTTGGGAGACATTCTTTTTTTTTTTTTTCCCTTGGGAGACATTCAATTCTTAGCTTGCAATCACATCCTGTGGATGGTGCATAATGGTTTTTGGGGTTTGTTTTCTCTCTTCAGAAACCCTGACAGTCAGAATCAATACCACTTCTTAGAGTTAGCAACAGTACTATTAAAGAGGACTGGTGCACTGTTCCTAAAAAGTATTCAGTTGGTATATACCAACTAATATATGAATGACCAGCCCCCCACCCAAAAGTAGCTGAAAACCTAAAGGGGGAACATTTTTGTTAAGTTAGGTAAATAATAAATTTTTGTGAAGGAATGACTTATTCTTTTTGGGTCTGGAATGATTTTGGCAGCTGGACAGTAGAATCATGTTTGGTCTGCTGAAATAACATCAATTAATAATGGATGAATGATCCTTTTGTCTCCTGTCTTGAAGGTACTATGTCTGCCAAGGTGGCTGCTCAAGCTCCTCCAGTTAACACACGAGAAGGTCACAACTTGAAATTTAAGTAATTCCAATAAGGTCAAATGCAAATATAGGGGAGCTGCTCTGATTTCATCAGCTGGAATATACTTAGGTCTTTTACACACAACTTATGATGTCAGCCCGTGCAAATGGAAGAGATTTCTAAAGAGGAGCTTGGCAACAGGAAGATGTCATCACATTTCACTGACAGCAAAATTTCAGCCTGAGATTCCTTGCTCATAGTTATGTGATGTGTTCAGGCACCTGTAGCTGAGCTCTATAAAGAAACTAAAACCCACGCTGCAGTTTATAAAAAGGTACCCGCCTGCTATATAAAAGGCTCTGACCTCTCTTTTGTTAAAGTAACAGTTTAAAAATACTCTTCAATAATTTCTTAATAATCTGTCAAAGGGGCATGTTGCTGTGGTATCAGGCTGTGTGGGGGACTGTTTTATCCTGAACAGCTATTCAGAGGCCCTGAGGAAAAATAAGGAGTGGTGTGAGCCCTCCAACCCAATTTGTGCCAGTGGGTATGCTTATTGACCTTCTCTGCCAATAGTTTAATTGCTTTGGAAACAGAACTCATTCTTCAACCCATGGCAATCATCTTTCCAGAAGAAGCCAGAGAACCCTGGCAAGGAAGCCACGTGAGGAAGACAATATGCCCTTGCTACCGCCCACATGCTGTCTCATAGTGGGGAAACATACTCACTGAGGATCCATGTGGGAACCATGAGCATGAGTTCATCAGACAGAGAGAAGCCAAAACGCACCAGGAAGTAAATATGCTACAGATCAGGACTTCCTAGCTGCTCCTGTTCCACTAGTATTCCCCCCACCCTCCTCACCCCTTATGGATCGTATATTGCACTTCCTTCCTTCATACCAAATTTTAGGGGTCATAATAACCATCATTTAATGACTATCTCCCATGTGTCAAGCATTATGCAGAACCCTCTGCATATATTCTCTCATTTAATCTTAATCTCAAGGACTAGGTGGTTGATTGAGGTGGTTATGTAGGCATAACTTAACCTGTCCCAAATTCAATGCCCTTTTTCTTTCCTTGTTTGACCTTTTGGGAGTGTCTGATATGCCAGTGTGTGTGTGTGCATGCATGTGTCTGTGTGTGTGTTCTCCAAAACTCAGCTCTTGGTCCTCTTCTCTCTTCTCCTTGAGCAATCTTATCCACATTGATTTCAATCATTGTCTCTGTGTGTGGATGACTCCCAGAGTTCCATCTCTAGCCCTAACTTCTATGAATTTTGGTTCTTGACTTTAAAGACACTAATATATAAATGTTTGCCACAACCTCCAACTTAATAGGTCTAAAATGGAGTTTATGTGTCCTCTTAACCTGTACCACCTTCTCCGTTTTCTCTTTGCATTCATGGCATCTCTGCCTCTAGAGACGTGGTACTTCCTACCTTACAAAGTCCCTGATTCCCCGTTGGACGATTCTGACAGATATACAGTTCCCTATATAGAACTAAGATCTGGTTCCCTCTCCTTTCTAATCATTGGCTTTAGTTCCAACACCTAGCTGGTGATAATACTAGGTTCTCAAACAGCCCTGAGGGACTGAATTCCACTGGGCGATTGGTATTCTCTGCCCTCCCTTCTTTGAGATCCAAAGGCTTGGGATAGGAGCACATGATCATTGAGTAGGATGTGGTAGTGGGAGGAAGAGCCAGGAGAATGCACAGGGAAGGAGGAAATGAAAACCATAACCAGGTAAAGCTGTAGTTATGGAGAAGACAGCTATCGAGGGGAGACACTGGCAGAATTAGCCACAGACCAGCTGTAGAGGTCAGGGGAGAGGGGGAAGCCAGAGATGATGCTGATGTTGGGCCCAGGCCTCTAAGAACAGGGAGACAGATACTCTGGGAGAAGTCAGTTCAGTGACTGTTAGGGTCATTCCCATATCAGAATTATAGGACTCTAAAAACAAAAGTTCTCACTCAAGACTGAAAAAGGAACATAAAGGTATCTGTTCTGATTATGCTGGTTAAAGCAAGTTCTCTCAGACCCTACCTCATGTTTCACAAGCACATTCTCAGCTCAGAAGGCACACTTAGAGAGCTGGTTTGCAAAAAATTCCTTCAACATACATCACTCCAGTTTGTCTGAATAAGACTGGCAGACCTTCAAAAGAGTTAAATATTGAATATATCTACAGTGTGAAGGGAGATATTCCTGGTTGAGAGGGAATTTGGCATTTCTTAAGTATAATTAATGAAAATTCCCCAACTCTGAATTTAGCAACAAAGGCCCATCTTAGAATTCTCCTCTTCTAAACAATTCTCTGTTGAATTCCATACTTTGTAGTTAATATTACCTTGACAATCAGAGAAGCTATAATACATTAATGAAACCTAGCCTGGAAAATCAGATTACAGCTTTATTAACAGTTTCATAATTGAGGAATCTCTGTACCACTGAAGGGTCTCATCTCCAGATATGCAAGAATCCTGTGTTTATGCATACCCCTGGACCAATCAAACAACAGTCATCACTAATAAAGGTTTATTTAATTCTCACAGTAAAATTTTAATATCACCAGCAGCCTGGGGAAGCTTTAGCAAGTGGATTTGCTTGACATCAGATCGTTTCTATTCTGCTAGTCCCAATACTTCTTAATCTTTAATATCAAGGCAATTAAAATTAATGGCCACTCATCCGAAGCTACTGTGGGCAGTGTTTCCTTGACACCAATTGTTTGATGGGATTACCTAGAGGTTAAACTAACAAGCAAGGTTTAATTGGAAGCAATGAAAGAAGCAGTGATCATACGTTATGTTTAACCTGCATAACCACATCTAAATGAATATCTAAAAATGTTAAACTATTTCTCAAATTAAAATATGCACGTCACATTCTGATATCACAGATTTGGGTATTGCAGCAATCGGCTATTAAGACTATACTGCTGTAACTAAGATCAGTGTAATTAATCTATAAATCGACATCTAAGTTCAGGAATTTCTGTCACCTTTTAGAAACAGATGGGTACAATTAGTTTCAAAAGAACCTCCACCCTCACCCTGTGGGAAGCACCCAAAGCTACAGATCACATGTGTCCCTCCTACACGGTTCTTACAGTAAAGCCAAGCTGTTCACATAGGACAGTAAGTAGAGCAGAGCTTGCTCCATCTCTGAACTAGAATGATCTGTATGTTGGTCCCAGAACAGAAACAGGCAGGAAATTGGTGGAGAGAAAGGGAATATGCTGTCACATGCTTCTCTTTTGAGCCATGTATCAAGGATTCATGACTCTGGACTGTGCAGAAGGTGAAGGGCCAGGCAAGATTTTAAGATCAATTAAAAACAAGAAGAGAGAATAAGAACACAAACACACTCCTCCTTCTACTTATGTTCACTGCTATCAGCTCCCAGATTGTGAGCCTTTGGCAGCTGGGGAAACGAGTAGTGAACATTCTGCAGGCTGCTAATTTTCTGGAGCCCTTCTACAAGGCCAAGAAGTGGCCAAAAAAGCTTCCAGTCTCTCCCATTTACTAGGGCCATGCATTTCCTGAGCTCAATTCAGCAGCAGACTGCCAATCACTTTTAAATAGTCAAATGTTGGGATGCCTGAGTGGCTCAGTCGGTGAAGCATTTGCTTCAGCTCAGGTCATCATCCCAGAGTCCTGGGATTGAGTCCTGCAATGGGTTTCCTGCTTGGCAGGAACAACACAAGTTGCCTCAAATCATACAGCAAAGTGTGATAGGTCCAGGTTTCAACACCAGGGTTCCCCATCAATTTTTTCCTTTTCCATACTAATTGGATGTTTACTGAGTATCTATTACGGTGCCACGAAGAGATAAAAGAATAAACAAACATGTACCTCTACCTGCCTAGAATTTGCAATATGATTATAAAAACAATGCTAGATACTCAAAATAATTTGCAAAAATTGGAGGACAGTAATGATCACACCAAGTTGTGCAGTACAGATTCTAAGCACAGCAGGGATCTGGAGGAAGAGAAGTACCAGCAGGTCTGGGAAGTCAGAGGAGACTTCTGAGGTAATGTGGAGCCTGAAATGGACTCAGCTTCAATTCAACAGCATTTTTATTGAGACTACATATTTCAGAGGCACAAACCTCTAGAAGCTCTGTGGACACAGAGAAGCCAAAAACATCAGCTGCTACCTACCTCTTCCTGCTCTAGAACTTAACTCCTTTTTTTCCCTTTCAATCTCTAAACGCCACTAGTGTAGTGAGAAAGGAAGGAGAAGCCATTATAAAGGAAAAGAGGAACAGAGATCCAAGGAATGTTTCTGAAAGATGTGATGTCTGAGTGAAGGACTAACAGGATAGGACGGTTCCCACTGGTGAGAATCAGGGCACCACAGGGGGCAGGGTGAGTACCAGTGGATGGGCATGAGTAAAGGCACTGGAAGGAGCACCAGGCCCTGGCTCCTAAACAGGACCAGGGAGAGCACTCTAGCCAAGGGAAAGCCTGAAGGGGCCCCTGCAGGCTATCTCATGCCTCCCTTTTGCACGGCCTCACTAGGTGGAAGAGAAGTGGAAGGAAAACAAAGGCTGGGCTTGAGATTTCTAGGAAGTGCAGTGGGGAATGGGGTCAGGTGAGGCCACCTGAGGCCAGGGGAGGTGGCATTCCCAGCCAGGTACCTGTCCTGTGTCAGTAGATGGCCCACTTTTTGCTGGAATATTCCCTTAAGAAATTTTGAATTATCAGGTACCTGCTCACATATATTCTGTCCTTTGCACATTTTTTAAGTTGGCATCTATAATTTTTCATTATAAGTTTATAGAGTTGTAAACAATGTTATTTCAGTATGTCGTAAATCTTGACATTTTAAAATAAAACTGCAACACTATTCTTTAAAATGTATCCAACCAAATTTAAATAGCAATTTGATACCCACTATCCATTTCAAAAATACGTAACTTTTCTTTAACAGTCAAAAATTTTGTGTTCTCTTTTGTTCTTAGAAGTGTATTTCCCTTCCATATTCTCCTAATGCAAAACACTTTCATGCTCTGCAAAAGAAATGTATGGAAATTGAAAATTTAAACTGTTTTTATTGCCTGTAATTATAAGGCTCTACATGTTTAATGTATCTTTCTGGATTAAGCTATCATTACAATTTGTCCAAAATTTATCAAAGCAATACAAAGACTTATAAATAAAAGTATTTGTTTTAATTGTCAAAAGTAAAGTGTTTTGTTTTTGTTTTAAATCTAACATGCATTTCTTAATCAGAGGGGTGTAGGATTATAAAGTGCTGATTGAAGGCAGTTTGGTTATTACCAGTATTTTACACAATCCCTTGGTGGGCACCAGAGAGGGTCTCACACTTTGGGACAATGGGTCATCATATAGGATGGGAGTATTCCTTTTTTTTTTTTTTTTTAAAGATTTTATTTATTTATTCATGAGAAACACAGAGAGGCAGAGACATAGGCAGAAGGAGAAGCAGGCTCTCTGCAGGAGCCCAATGCGAGACTTGATCCCAGGACCCCAGGGTCACGACCTGAGCCGAAGGCAGATGCTCAACACCTGAGCTACCCAGTTGGAAAAATGGTAAGTGATAAAGTGGAGGAGGGAAAAACCACACAGCGCTTCCACCACAGCAGCTTTCTGAGGCTCATAGATTTTAGGAGAGAGTATATACATATATAAGGAAAGTCAGCCAGTGAAAATCTTAGAACCACCATGCCCTAGTAACCTCTGGAATATCTTCAGCTACTCTGTGGACCATATATACCCTAGTTCAAGACTGCTGCCTTAAGTGAACAGGCTAACTCTGGTTTCATTTTAATTTCTTTGTGTGAGTACAGTGTGGGCACCCCTCTGATGGGGTATGCCTATTAGAGACCTCTGGCTATAAAAATGGTGTTCATTCAGGCAATCACTTCTATGTGTCACCATGACCTTTTGAAGCTAGACAATGAATTTGTCAGCTTCAGGAAATCAAAAACATTCTGATTAAAGAAGAAATATCTAGAAATAGATATAGTTTACTTAATATTTAGCATAACCTTTCTGGAGAGTAAGCCAACAAATATGCACACACCCTTTGAATCAGTATTACTAGAAGTTATCTCGAGGAAATATGCGGAGATATATGCACAAAGAGATTCCCTATAGTCCTACTTATATTAGAAAAAGAATGTAGATTTATAGCACACCTGTATAATGGAACATGATCATTGATTAAAAATCATATTGAAGAGATGTCTCAGTGGCTCAGTGGTTGAGCATCTGATCTGCCTTTAGCTCAGGTCATGGTTCCAAGGAACCCCACATCAGGTTCCCTGTGAGGAGCCTGCATCTCCCTCTGCCTAGGTCTCTGCCTATCTCTCTGTCTCACACGAATAAATAAATAAAATTAAAAAAAATAATATTGAAGAAGAATATTTATTAACATGGGGAAATATTCACAATATGTTATAAATAGGAGCAAAGGGCATTGTTTTTCTTTCATACAGCATGAGAATTTGGGGGGTAAAAATATTCACATATGCACAGAGAAAAGATTATCAGAACTCACATACTAATCAATATGTGATTATCTTTTAGAGTAGATTTATAAGTAATTTCAATGTATTTTTCTGTGTGTTTTCAAACATCCAAATTGATTTCAGATGAGCAGGTACTGTTTCATTTTAATTAGAAAAATCTACTTTACAATGAAGAAAGAAACCAATCTGCCTCTTAAAAATATCGTTTAGAAGTCATGTAACAATCTCTCAGAGTGTACCAGGCCCTGTGCTTGCCCACACAACCACAGGAATCAACAATCCCATTCCTGTATTCTATCAGGAGGACAAACTTGGCAGGTCCAAGGATTCTTGAAATAATTAAAACCAGACACTTTGTAAATCTCCAGCCATTAAAATTTCCCAGACTGCTTTGAAAACCCCATGTTCAAATTATAAAGCTAAACCATCTACAATGTCTCTACAGTCACTGCAAGGCAGTTTATTAATTAGTTAGCATTAATTGTATCTTACATTTCACATTCTATCACTACATTTATCATTTTAACAACGTTAAATAAAAGAAAAATTATTAAAGACCTAATCTTTAAGATGCAGAAGCGTAGAACTTCAGAGTTCATCTTTAATTTTGCTTCCTTGCATAAAATACATTAGGTAGAAGATAGGCATTAGTTTGGAAAAGCAGCAGCTGACACTAAAACATCATTACTGAGATTAGGAAACTGAGAATTTATGAAGCACAAATCTTAGAAAGATTTGCCATTGCATTTCCCCTGTTTACTTGTGATGCATACTTTATGTACTGTGCCTAATTAAATGCAACAGATTATGAAATGTTGAAATGCCAAGTCGTGTATAATGGAACATGTAGCATATTTACATGGTAAACAATTTTACCTCTAATAAATAGTTTTTCCCTAATCAATATGTTTTCATCCCCCTTATGTGATTCAATTTGAAATGAGGGATGGAAGCCAGATACTGTTCAATTTTTAAAGTTAATGGCGTTAATAAGCTAAATCTCATCCAGTCCTCTCCTTCCCAAGGGCGCGCATTCAGTCAGGTTTATATAAGGAAAGAATGGCTGGACACACTGGAGATAACCATACGTGTGCATTCCCTGGAGAACCCAGAGGGCAGCTGGAGCAAGGGCTTGACAGCCAGACAGACCCTTCTGTGAGTGAATCCCAGCTCTGTGATTTCCTAGCTATGTTACCTTTGTCATGCCATCTAAAGTTCTCCTTTCCTGGTCTGCAAGATGGGATAACATCTACTCTTAAGGGGGCTGTCATGAAAATGAAATGAGAAAATGTTAAAAAACACAGGACTGTGCCTGAAATATACCAGGTACCCCAAAAATGTTACCTTTCCCTTCTCTTAAACAAGCAACAACAACAAACCCTTTGCTGGCTTTGCCTGCTTCTTGTCGTCACTAAGGTCAGGTCACCCTCTTCACAGAGCATTGGATTCTGGGAGAGCCAGTCTATGTTCCCAGTGCTGGCTGGGGCAGGGGTGCAGACTGGCAAGAGGGTAGAGGTATCAGTGAGAGAAGGGAAAAGGGAGTGCTCCCCTGCATAACGGAGCATAATAAACTTCCTACTAAACGTGGGTAACACTCGGACCAAGTGCTACTGTCTGCCACACACCTATGGGCCACTGTTGCACACAAATAGCCGACAGCACTACCTAAGCCTCCTGGTCCCTCCTCACTCCCATCCCAACATAACCACTTGTGAGACAATGCACTGGACCTAGAATTTGTAAGAAACCTGGGTTTGGATCCTATTTTTACCTATATTTATAACAGCAGCCATTACGGTGAGCTCATTATTACATGCATTATCTCATTTAGCCCCCTCAAAGATCCAGGTTCGTAGACTTAAAAACTGAGGTAAGAAAGTTTATGTAACTTGCCTGAGGTCACATAATCATTTTTGTCCTTTTTCCACCATGCTTTATCTAATAGACCTATTTTTTTCTTAGTACTCTGGGTAAATAGTTTATTCAATTTTCTTTATTTGTCATTGTATTAAATGGTTAGGGCTACAAGAGTATGTAATGCAAAGTATTCTGGCTCTTTTATGGTTAAAACATGGGCTAGCCCACAAATCCGAACCATCTTTTTTTCTTTTTTAGAAAGTAAGTTCCAAATTCCCAATAACCGACTTGAAAACCAACTTCTGAAACATAACCCACTTCTAATGGGAGAAGTGAACAAACAGAAATTCAGTTTCCATAATATTTGAAATAATTTAAAACAGATTCACTTGTCAAGTACTACATATATTTTTTTTATTTGAGGCTGTGAAAAATTTTATTGCCATAATGTACTGACACCCTAACAGTTTGGCTTTGCCCTTTCTACTCTATGCATGATAGACTGAATGGCTCATGACATTCACAAAGAGGCTCATATGCAAAAGTATATAAAACGTCAGCCTCCCGGCCACAGTACACAGAAAACAAATGACACCGTTCATCTCCCTAAAACACGTGCTTCGGGGTGCTTCTAAATTACCGCAGACAATGTTTTCAGTTAAAGATTTTTTTCTTTAAAATTACTTCTCTCATTAAAAAAAAATAAAAATGTGTTAGGTGTGCAGTTAAATAGATTCCATGGAAAGCCTGACAGATTTTGAAACCCTGACATCATCAGTGCCTCTCGCGAGCTGCATGGAAAGGTGGGGCCATCTCTTAGGCAACACACCAGCATCCCCAAATTAAAACTCAAAGCACTTTTTAAGTAATAATGAACTAGATATTTTGTCCGGATAAGTTTCACGTAACAGAAAACCTCAGCATTTATTCAGTGTTCTATGTAAAGAAGCCCTATAGCCAAGCCTTCTATGTCATGGAAACACTTATTTATTCAATCACCACTCCCTACTAAATATACATCTCAGTTCTCTTTTGTTTTTAAAAAATCCAGAAGATTTAATTGAATTTATTTAAAATGGTACTACCTACCCTTTCAACATATAGAATTATTTCTCATTGAAAATGAATCACATGCATTTTTAGAATAAAGAATACACCAAGGGTAGATATATTCAGAAACTAAGAATTTAGACACAACCCCGCTTGCCATGCACCCCAGCACCTCTCTGGCTCTCATCTTTATGGTGCCTGTGAAAAGCTAGGGGCCGGGGATAGGGGGCTCCTAGTACACTAGTTTGTCAAAGGCCTGAGCCTCTTTCCTCTTTCTTCTAGAACCTTGACAAGGCTTTGTAGGTATCACATACCCAGCAGGAAAATTCTGATGAATGGGTAACAAATTAGCATTTATTAAGCACTCATGATATACCAGGCCCTGTACTAGGCATTCTACAGATATGATCTCATTAGGCCCTCAAACCTCTGAAAAGATTATCACCATCCTAATTTTACAGGTTGAAAAATGGAGACTTCAGGCTAAATAACTTGCTCAAGGTGACAGTGCTACTTAATAGTGGTGGCATGGCCTGAGTGACTTTTCTGCACTTTTCTATACTGAATGTACAGTCAGGGGGAGTTAAAGTGCCAATTTCTCAAAATAACTAATATGAAAAGACAGTACCACTTTTCAAATAGAACATACGTAACAAAACTTGCTTTTGGTAAAGAACCTGGTGTGCCTGTGGGGCGATGGTCTAAATATCTAATTTTAGAAAGTCAAGAAGGAGAAAAGGAAACGAATTATACTACTTCAAAACTTCTCTCACTTGATCTTTGATCCAGTCACCTGATAATATCCTAGTGAAGTGACCCAATTAGTTTTTTTTTTTTACCCCTTTTCTACTCCTGAACTTTGAGATTTGTAGGGCAAGTCACAAGCCCAGGCTATTGGCTGATTCTGCCAATGATTCTACCTGTTGGCTCATCACTGGCCACATCATTCATTCCACACTCATATAAAGAGTGCCTGGCAGACAGTGTTCCTCCAAAGCAGTCCCTAACCACCACCATTGACCTCCCAAATCCAGGCTTACCCTCACTGTCATTCTGTCCAGGTCCATATGTCCTCTTGTAATAACAACAGTTGTAACGGTTATAGAGGGCTTCTTAAGTGCCAAGCACTATTCAAACCATGTCATACATATTAACTCATTAAATCTGCATAACAATCCAGTAAGGCAGGTTCTATTATTTACCCTATTTTATGGATGAAAAAACTGTGGCACAAAGACTTTTAAAAGAAAAAAAGAGGGCAGTCCCGGTGGCTCAGGGGTTTAGCACCGCCTTCGGCCCAGGGGGGAATCCTGGAGACCCCAGATTGAGTCCCGCGTCAGGCTCCCTGCATGGAGCTTGCTTCTCCCTCTGCCTGTGTCTCTGCCTCTCTCTCTCTCTCTCTCTCTCTATGTCTCTCATGAATAAATAAATAACTAAAATCTTTTAAAAAAATTAAAAAAAAAGAAAAAAGAAAGGAAGGAAGGGAGGGAGGGAAGGAGGGAGGGAGGGAGGAAGGGAGGGAGGGAGGGAAAGTGAGAGGGAGGGAGGGAAGAAGGAAGGAAGGAAGGAAGGGAAGGAGGGAAGGAAGAAAGGAAGGAAAAAGTATATACAGTATGGTTCAGAAAGAATATCTGAAAAGAACATGTATATTAAGAAGCATTACAAATATCTAAGGCACTGTTAATTGCCTTTGGGGAGTAGGACTAAGAGTTTGAAGTAGAAGGGAGACTTGAAAGAAACAACTTTTGGTTTTGTTGAGCTCTCCTATATGGTTTTTAAGAATTTTATTAATTTCTGCACTTACATTCATTATTCCTTCCTTCCACTATTTAAATTGAGTGTCCTTTAATACCTTGAGATGAAGTTCTTAACTCACTGATTTTTCAGTCTCCTCACTTTATATACATATTTAAAATATACACACTATACACAATAATATATAATCGTATATTATAAATAACAAATACATATAAGTATATATTAATATTTTATGTATAATACCAACATTATATATATATAATATATATCTAAAGTTATACATTTCCTCTTAAGCATGGGTTTAGCCATATCCCACAGGTGTGGTGAAAGGTGTATTTTCATGATCATTCAGTTAAAATATTTTGCAATTTTCATTGTGGTCTCACTAGCTCATGAGAATACTAAGAAATATATTGTTTCATTTTCAAATAGAATTTCTAGTTATCCTTTTGTTACCGAGTTGGAGTTTAATTCCACTGTACTCAGAAAACATATTCTGTATTAAATTATTTAAAATTTGTTGAGAGGTATTTTACGGCCCAGAATACAGTTAACTTTCAAAATGTTCTGCAAGTACTTAAAAAGAACATGCATTTGTAGTTGTTGAATATAGTGTTCCGCATATATCCATTAAGTTGTTTGCTAATTATGTGGTTCTGAAAGTGTGGTTCTGGAACCATCAGCATCACTTGGGTTCTGCAAATTGTCAGGACCCATTATATATCCTTTGAATTGAATTTCCAGGAACAAGGCCCAGGAATCTGTATTACAAGTTCTCCAGATCATTCTTATGTGTGCTAATATTTCAGAAGCACCTTTCTATGTCCTGATTGTGTGTGTGTGTGTGGGGGGGGGGGTTTCCAATGTGCAAAAATCTATTGTGATTGTGGACTTACCTATTTTTCCTGAAATTCTGTAAGTTTTGCCTTATGTTTTTTGAGCTTCTGCTATTTTGGTACACACAAATACAGAACCACTGTGTCATTATTATTTAGTGCCTCCCTTCATCTCTAGTAAAACTTTTTGCCTTGATGTGTTTTTTATCTGCTATTAACAGAGAAACACCAATTTTATTTTGGTTACTGTTTACAGGTTATATTTTCCCCCATACTCTTATTTTCATTCTATGTCCTTATGTTTTAGATGTGTCCCTTAGGGGATCCCTGGGTGGCTCAGTAGTTAAGCGTCTGCCTTCGGCCCAGGGCGTGATCCTGGAGTCCTGGGATCGAGTCCCATGTCGAGCTCCCTGCATGGAGCCTGCTTCTTTCTCTGCCTGTGTCTCTGCCTCTCTCTCTCTGTGTCTCTCATGAATAAATAAATAAAATCTTAAAAAGAAAAAAAACAACTGTTAGATGGGTCTCTTAAAGAACACATATAATCAGGTTTCATTTTTATGTCTTACCTGACAATATTTGCCTATGAGAGTACTCAATTCATTTATACTTAATGGAATTACTTGTATATTTATTTGGATATAAACTTAACATCTTACTAAGTGCTTCCTATTTGTCCCACTTACCATGCTCTCCCCTCCCCCCCTTCTTGCCTTCTTTTAGATTGCTTATTTTAAAAATCATTCCTTCTTTTTAAGCAATTTTTAAAAAATTGTTTATTAGTTTAGAAGTTCTACATATATATAAAAGATTTTTATTTATTTATTCATGAGAGATACAGAGAAGAGAGGCAGAAACATAGGCAGAGGGAGAAGTAGGCTTCCACCTGGAGTCTGATGCAGGACTCAATCCCAGGACCATGGGATCATGACCTGAGTCAAATGCAAGACGCTCTACCACTGAGCCACCCAGGCATCCCAAGTTATATATTCTTTTAGTATTCTTTATAGGACTACCCTAGAAATTACACATTCATGACTATCAAAGTCAAACTGGTACTTTTACATTAACTGGTACTTTTATTAGCTTTTGCAGAAAGCACAAGAATGTTTGAACACTTAACTTCCCCTCATAACTTCTGAGGCATTATTGTTGTATATTTTAATTCTATACATATTATAAACCAATAGGACATTATTATTATTTTAAACAATCAATATTCATTTATATTCACACACATACATTTACCCTTTGCTTTTCCACCCCTTCCTGCATCTCCCAAACTCTATCTGGTGTTTTTTTTTTTTTTTTTTTTTTTTTACTTCTGCATGAAGAGTATTTTTGGTACTTCCTTTCATGAGAAAGGGGTACAAATTTTTATTTCAACTTGTCTATCAAAGGATGTTTCTGGCAGATATGGTATTTTAGGTTGATGTTTAATTTAGTTCATCTCTTTAAAGATATCATTCCACTATATTATGGCTTTATTCTTTTAATTTAGAAATCAGTTGTTAGTCTAACCGCTGCTTCTTTTTGAAGGCAATCTTATTTTCTCTTCTAGCTGCTTTTATTTCAACTGTGATTAGTGTGGATTTCTATATACTTGTTCTGTTTGGGGACTCTAGATTTTCATGAATCTAGGGCTTGGAATCTTCCATCAGTTTTGGAAAGTTATTAGCCTTTACATTTTAAATACTGCTTCTGACCCACTCTTACATTTGCTTCTGGGGCTCCAATTACATTTATGTTAGACTCTTTATCTTATTTTTTAAAGGATTTTACTTATTTATTTGACAGAGAGAAAAAACATAAGCAGGGGGAGCAGCCACCTCCTTATAGAGCAGGGAGCCCAACGTGGGGCTTGATCCCAAGACCCTAGGATCGTGACCTGAGCTAAAGGTAGATGCTAAACCAACTGAGCCACCCAGGTGCCCCAATGTTAGACTTTCTACTGCATCCTCAATGTCCCTATTTTTCTGATTTTCTATCCTACTGTCTCTCCATTTTTTAGGGTTGTTATTTTCTTATGACTCATCATCCCATTCACCAATTCTCACTTCAACTATGTCTAATCTGCTTTTAAATCCATACACTGAAGTCTTGATTTTGGTTACTGTATTTTTGGTTCTAAAATTTCCATTTGAACTTTTTTATGGTTTCCAATCCTCTGACAAAATTCTCCATTTTATCTTTTATTTCTTTAGGTATATTAAGCAGAGTTATTTTATAGTCCATATCTGATCCTTTTATTTTCTAGATTTCTATGGGTTTTTTCTATTTTCTATTGTTTCTATTGGTTTTAGTCCATGTTGCCATGTCTTCTTGTGTGTCTGTTTTTCCCTGCTTATGTGCCCAATGTTGTATTTGCTTTGTTTACAGAAACAGCTTGAAGCCTAGAATGCTGCTATCTTTTTCTATAAAAATCATTTTATTTGCTCTGTCCAGGCACCTACAAGTACTAGCAATCCAATTTCAAGGACTGTGGTATTTTGAAGCAGAATTAAAGTCTCTGTGAGTCTATGTACTTCCATGCACTCTTGGTAGGGTGCAGCCCTAGGAGTCTAAGGCTTCTCTCTGGGAAATAGGTAGCCTCCCCTGGTAGATCCTAGAGAGTTGGACACCAACCCCCTACAAAGTTGTCAAAAGCATTACTTAACCTTTCAGTCTCTTAGTCACTCTCAGAACTAACAAATGACCCAAGGAAATGTCATTTCCCCTGTTATTTTCTTCTCATCTACAAGTTCCTGGACTACATCCTTTTGCACACAAAGGAAATAGTAGACAAAACCAAAAGACAACCCACAGTATGGGAGAAGATATTTGCAAATGTCTTATCAGATAAAGGGCTAGTATCCAAGATCTATAAGAATTTATCAAACTCAACACTCAAAGAACAAATAATCCAATCAAGAAATGGGCAGAAGACATGGATATTTCTCCAAAGAAGACCTACAAATGGACAACAGACATAAAAAAGTGCTCAACATCACTCTGCATTAGGGAAATACAAATCAAAACCACAGTGAGGTATCACCTTACACCTGTCAGAATGGCTAAGAGTAACAAGTCAGGAAACAACAGATGCTGGTGAAGATTTAGAGAAAGGGGAACCCTCTTACACTGTTTGTTGGTGGGAATGCAAACTGGTTCAGCCACTGTGGATAACACTGTGGAGGTTCCTCAAAATGTTGAAAATAGAGCTGCCCTATGATCCAGCAATTACCCCACAGATACAAATGTAGTGATCTGAAGGGGCATCTACATCCTTTTGGATTGAACTTAAGTGGATGACTCCCAAGCTACATCTTTAACCTTGACCTTTCTCATAGGTTATACTTCCAAACTGAACATTTTCCAACTGAGATACTGATGGCAATGCAAACCTGGCATAACTATCACAGACCTTTAATTTCCCCTCCATCAAACAAGGATTTTTCCTTTATCAGATACTATTAACACCATCTTTAATTATCTACGCTAAACTCTCTCTCTCTCTCTCTCTATCATAAATAAATAAAAATTAAAAAAAAAAAAAAGGGATCCCTGGGTGATGCAGCGGTTTGGCGCCTGCCTTTGGCCCAGGGTGCGATCCTGGAGACCCGGGATCGAATCCCACGTCGGGCTCCCGGTGCATGGAGCCTGCTTCTCCCTCTGCCTGTGTCTCTGCCTCTCTCTCTCTCTCTCTCTCTCTCTCTGTGACTATCATAAATAAATAAAAATTAAAAAAAAATTATCTACGCTAAAAACCTCAGCCATCTTGTAATACTCTTTCCTCCTCATATTCATATCCAGTTGTTTACCCAATCTCCAAAATAAAAGTTCTACCTTCAAAGTGCTTTTCAAATTCATCTCTGTTTTCTACTTTCAGTGCCCTAATTTGAATCCTTGTCATTTCTTTCCTGGATTATATCAATAATCTCCTATGTAGTCACTCTCATTTTAGTAGTTTCCCTTTCAAATTGATCTCATACATTGGTGCTAAATTTATCTGTCATAAATCTGATCATACCACCCAACTCAGAAACACTTATCTTCCTTACTTTCCTTTGTAGCACTTATTATATGACATGATATATAATTATATTATTATTCATAAGTATATATAATATTTTATTAATACATACCTCAATTAAGGTATATATTATTCTTCTCTCCTCACTAGAATATAAGCTCCACAAGGACAGAATCTTTTTTGTAGTGACCAAAAATCACTAATTGAATTAATACTGTTGAATAAATTAATGCAGAATAGACATCTAAACTGCTCAACCTCATAAATGTAGGCATAAATGCAGACATCTAAACATCTCCACATCATAATTCCAGACCTTCTCTAATCAGGCTCAATCTTGACTTACTACACCTAAATCATTTCTTAAACAGTCATTGTATGTCAATGTTCTAGACACTGTGCTACGCATTAAGAATATAGTGCTGAATAAGACTGCAGTCTCAATCAACATGGAATTCACCATCTATCAGGGGAACAGCATTAAACAATTCATTACTTAGTGCTTGCTTCAGGAGCACATATACTAAAATTAGAACAATTCATTATTTGGGGTGTCTGGTTAGCTCAGTTGGTGAAATATGAAACTCTTGATCTCAGGGCCCTGAGTTTGAGTCCCACATAGAGTGTAGAGTTCACTTCATTTTTTTTTTTTTTTTTAAGATTTTATCTATTTACTTGAGAGAGACAGAGAAAGCACAAGTAGGAGAAGAGGCAGAGGGAGAGGGACAAGCAGACTCCCCGCGGAGCACAGAGCCCATCACAGGGCTCAATTCCAGGACCCTGAGATCATGACCTGAGCCAAAGTCAGATGTTTAACCAACTGAGCCACCCAGGTGCCCCAAAGTTCACTTTAAAAACAAAAGAATTCATTATTTAGTTATAATTGTGATACATGCTATCAAAGAAAAGTATAAGAATCTAGGAGATTATATAATGGAAGATATGAACTAGGAGTATAAGGAATGCTTTCTTGAAGAACTGACATTTGAAGTGAGCTTTGAAAATGCAATAATTAAAATGTTTACACATTTTTGTGGGGGGAGAGGCAGGGTTAGACCATTCCAGGCAGGAGAAATAGGATAAACAGCATAATAATAATTATTATTACATCTTCTCCTTACTCTGTGATAGGCACTCTGCTAGGCACTTTACATATATTATCTCACTGAAATTCCTATAACCTGATAAAGTACATGCTGTTGTTATCCAAATTATACCTATGAGGAAATGAGGCATGGTGAGGTTGAATGACTTGCCCAGCCAGAGGTCACAGAACAATAAGTTGGGAACCTTCCCAATTCTCTCAGTTGAAAGTAAACCCATTCTTATATCCAAAATGGCACCACATGCCCCTATGCACCCCCTAGGTAAATTTGGTATTCTGTCAGTAACACATTTGTCTGTCTCCTCCAAGAAATCTGACAATTCTTAGGGAGAAGAACACTAACTAATTTACCTTTGTTGCCACAGTGCCAAGCACAATACTTAAATGAGGCACTCAGGACCTGTTGAGTGCATTAGGAGAATAGCCCAAAAGCCCAAATACTTTTGGCTGGATTAAATTATTTACATTGTAGTTTCTACTCTCAAAATCCATATTCATTTTAGAAAAGTAATATGCTTGTGCATGGCTGACAGAAAAATCAGGAAAGGAGAAGAGAAGCCAAAACACAAGGACAAAGGAAGACCAAGAGCATCTCTGGAGAATGCCAGATCTCCTGGGGTAGGAATTTCACAGAGTCAACATGAGGAGTGAGAAACCAGAGGGCTTGAACTTGGAGCCTGTTCTAATCTGGTACCTTTGTTCTTCGGGCTATATTTTATCAATCTTCTGTTCACTTCTCACTCCCTCCTCTCTATTCTGCTCTGGGCCCCAGGAGGATAACCTGTATACCCTGAGCCTTCTCGTCAAAGGAGGTCAATGCAGGGAGATGAGGAAAAGGTCAGAAAGTACTGTCAGAGCAATCGTTCCTCTGATGCCTTTGTGTAAAACTGTCTTTAGTTAGAGTTTTAGTTACTATCCTTCCAAATACAGCTTCTATGTCTTGGCTGGGTTCTGGTAATCCTTCAGCTCTTCAGGGCAAGGGGTAGGAACAGAACTGAGCATCACTGGCACCGCCCTCTGTGGTTTCCCTGCACTCTGCCCACGCTTCTGGAAATAGTCACTTTATTAAAGTCTCCTCGGATGACTCTAATTTGAATGTGCCATCTGTTTTCTGCTGGGACCCTGCCTGATGTATTGGCCTACTGGTCTGACATGCCTCAGAAAAGCAAGGAACTGGAAAGGTGAGATGCAATGATGAGGGACAGGCATGAGGAGAGACGGCTGGGAATACATGGAAGCAAGAGAAGGCAAAGAGGATAAAATCTGGAGGGACCATGATTCTGATCATGGCTTCTTCTAGGTAGGGGGAATCTCGAAAACTATCACATCTAAGCTGGAAATAGTTTCTCTGTCCTTAGTTTGGGCATCATGATCAAACTAGTGTTAAGAGATTTCCTAAAAAAAAAAAAAAGAGCGGGGAGCAATTTAAAATAAATAAAACACCTGATATCACTGGAGCAAACTTTCAGTGCCCTACTAATGACAGCACTATTGTTTGTAGGGAAGATGACAAAAACAGACCAGAGGTCTCTGCTTTCTTTAAACCTCGCAGATACATGCCTTATCTGTACTCTGTTACAGCATCCTCAAAGCTCCCAACTCTTTACAACCTGCTCCTTTGTTCTTTGCACGCTGTTTAATGACGTCTACCTCCACCAGGACACACAAGCAGAGCCTTTATAGAACACAGGGTCTGTAGCCTTCTTTCAAAACAAGTGAAAGAACCGCTTTAACAAAATAGCTGTCTCTTTCCTTCACCTTGTCACCAGTTCACCGGCTGCATACTTACAGTAGAAATCCACTCCTAGCTTCCTGTCTCCTGCCAAAACAACTGAACAGGCCTTTATGGATAGCTGAACAAGATACTGTAATTTGATAGTCATCCCTTTTTTTCCTGCTCTAATTATTATTTTAACGGGCTTCTCCTGATTTTAATAGATTTTTTTTTTAATAAGGAAATCTTACTTACAAATTTTAATTAGCTTACTGAATATTCACTGCTTTGGAATAAGTAGTTTAATGAGTAAGGAGACCTCAGGCTACTAACTAGCCTGGAGTGTCTAAAGTAGCTTAGGGAGAAATGATGCAGCCCTAGTGATAGAAGCCCAGGCTTATGCCTTGCAAACCAGGGCTATGCAGCTGGGGCCCCAGAGATAGAGGAATCACACTGCCTCTTGCAGGAAAAAAGAAGTAGAAATCCAGTTTCTTGCTTTTTATCAAGAACCTCTGTGTAAGAAGAACCTCCAGTTCTGCCACTCATAAAGACTTGTGACTTTGTGAAACCACTTAACTTCTCTGAACATCAGTCTCTTCATCTGTAAGAGTTAGATAATAATTTTTCTACACTAGACTGTTATAAAAGTGGATCTTGTACACCACTTTAAAAGCTCTAAAATACGTTAGTTGAATGAATGAATGAATGAATGAATGAATCTTAATGTTGCCAATTAATCGCAGTAGTATTTCAGGTTCTCATCTGTTAAAAAAAAAAAAGAAAGAAACCAAACCCTCAATCGATTCTTTACAGTACACTTCAATTACAGTAGCAATGAAAAATAAGAGAACATTTTTCATTCTAAAAACACATAGCAGGGAGAGTAGGGCCAGAGTTCTTTAAACTCAAAATTGGAATGAGGAGAACAATAGAATTTTTTGGTGACTTGCTAATTTGAATAATCAATGCAAGTTAGCTCAATTTCAAAAAGTAAAAGCATATTAGTATTTGCTTCACTAATTAAGAATACATGACAATTTAAATATGATTCTCAATGCTTATGACATTTGAAATAATTTCTTCTTTTGTGACTTTTCAGGGTATTATGTAAAAAATGGGGAACGCCAGCTTATTCAACCAAACCAAGCCTTGGGAAATCAGTCTCAAATTCTGAGCTCAACCTGTAATTCTATGTTAAGGACATTTATAATATGTTACCACAAATTAATGTCAGATTAACATTAACTATAAATTTTTCACTTACTAGTACCTATTTATATAATATATAGCGAACCTAAAAAACTATAATATATGTTAACTTCATATGTCCAAAACCAAACTATTTATCCCTCCCTTCCCCTGAAAAACCTGCTCCTCCCAAAAGCTTCCCCATCCACTTAAAGAAAACTGCATTTTTTTGCCGCTCAAGCCAAAAATGTTCAAATCCTCCTTGATTTTCCTCTTACATCCTACATTTCATCTATTGGTAAACCCTCCTAGCTGTATCTTCACAATTATCTGGAATCCAGCCACTTCTTACCACCTCTACTACAAATATTCTGGTCTAAACCACTGTCATCTTCTGCCTGGATTATTGCAAAGACACCCTAACAGGGAGCTGCTTCTCCTTGACTCCTTTGCATTCTTTAGCTATTAGCCACATGGCTTGCTCATTCTCTTCTTCAATCTTTACCAAAAAATATTTTCCCAGAAAGGGTTTTCTTTATCACTCTATTAAAAATTGCACACTTTACTCCCTGTTCTTCCCTCCTTTTTTTCCTCCATAACACCTACCACTTTATTCTAATTTATCATCTCATTTACTTATTTTATCTGTTTGTACTCTGCCAGGAAAATATAAGTTCCATGAGGGCAGGTTTGATGTTGTATAGGTAGCAAACTTTTTAGTCAAGTGGAATATATATATGCCAAAAAAGGGGCACACATTATAAGTAGAGAGTTTGATGAATTTTCTAAAAAATGAAGATACCCATGAACCATCATTTAGATCAAGAATCATCAGGGGTGCCTGGGTGGCTCAGTTGGTTTAGCGTCCGACTTTTGGTTTTGGCTTAGGTCATGATCTCAGGGTCGGGAGATGAAGCTCTGGAAATTTCTTTCTCCCTTTCCGTCTGCTCCCCCAACCCCCTCACTTCGTGTGTGTGTGTGTGTGTGTACACGCGTGCGTGCAAGTGTGCACATGAGCTCTCTCAAATAAATAAATAAAACTTAAAAAAACAAAAACCAAAAACATCCCCTTTCAATCACTATTCTCCCAAAGGTAACCACTTTTATCCCGACTTTTAACAGAAGTTCAATTTTACCTGTTTTTGAACTTTTTAAAAAAAAGTAGTCTCTAGGGGCACCTGGTGACTGGGTTGAGTTCCTGGGGTCCTGGGATTGAGCCTTGAGTCAGGCTCCCTGCTCAGCAGGGAGTCTGCTTCTCCCACTCCCTCTGCCTCTCTCCCCGGCTCATGAGAGAAAGCAAGCAAGCAAGCAAGCAAGCAGGTTCCACGCTCAATGTGGAATTTGAACTCATAACCCCAAGATCAAGAGTCTCATCCTCTGCAATCTGCATTTTTCACTCATTATTACTATGTTTCTAAGATTCACTCAAACTGAGTATATGTAGTTGCAGATCATCCTTTTTCATGGCTATATAGTAACCTGTTATGGGATTATACTGCAATGGATTTATCCATTTCCCCCAATCAATGGACAACTGTCTTATTTCAAGTTTTTTTTGCCATTTCAAACAATGTTACAATGAATGCTCTTAAGATGTCTCTGAAATACATACACAAGAAGTTTTCTTTTTTTTTTTTCATAAGAAGTTTTCTAGAGCAATTTCACTTAGAGGTGAAATTATGGATTGAATGGTATATGTATATTCAAATTTATAAGATAATGCCAAAAGTTTTTTAAAGTGGCTATGCTATATCCATTTACATTCTTACCAAGAATATGTAAGAGTTCCTGCTACTGTATATTCTTGCCAACAATGTGTGGACTCGGTATGGTCAAATTTAGGATTTTTCTGCCACAATCTGAGTAATGTAAAATGTTATTTCATCACAGTTCTTGAATCACATTTTCCTGATTATTAATAAGAAGGATCTTCTCATATAATTGACTATTTAGATTTCTTTTGTGAGGTCCTTGTTTGTGTCTTTTGCCTATTTTTCAAATATGTTCTTTTTTTCTTAATAATTTGTAGGAATTGGGTGGCTCAGCGGTTTAGCGCCTGCCTTTGGCCCAGGGCGTGATCCTGGAGCCCCAGGATTGAGTTCCACGTCGGGCTCCCGGCATGGAGCCTGCTTCTCCCTCCTCCTGTGTCTCTGCCTCTCTCTCTCTGTGTCTATCATAAATAAATAAATAAATAAATAAATAAATAAATAAATAAATAAATCTTAAAAAAAATAATAATTTGTAGGAATTCCTTATGTATTTGGGCTTTTAATCTTGCTTATACACTTATAAATACTTTCTTGTGGTCTGTGAGCTGTCTTCACATTTTAAAAAATATTTTATTGGAAATTATTTCAAACTTGCAAAAAAAAGTTGCAAAAATAAAAACAGTACAAAGAACATCTGTGTATGCCTTTTACTCATATTCACCTTTTACTAAACATTCTGCCCCATTTGTTTGATCATCTGTGTGCACTCATGCATGCACACTCTCTCTCTGTTTATACATGTTTGTGTCTATGTTTACATACATACATGCACACATATATAAACACCCATACACACACATTTTCTTCCTGAACATATGAGAGTAAATTATATACATCATGGTCCTTTATCCCTACATAAATCAGTGTGTATTCCCTAAGATCAGAGATAAGCTCTTATATAACTATAGTACAATTATAAATTATAATTGACTTAATAAATTTAACCCAATATCCTTTATGGTACTTTTTCCCCTTCAGTACAAGATCTAGTCTAGGGTCAGGTATTGAGTTTATTTGTCATGTCTCTATCCTCTTTTATTGTGAAACATTTCCATGGCCTTTCTTTGACATGTTTAAAGAATATTGCTTCCATTCCCCCTTTTTCCTTAACAGAACACTCCTCATTTTGTTTGTCTGATGCTTTCTAGTGATTAGATTCAGGGTACATTCTTAGATGAAACACTACACACAATGTCCACCTGTCCCTCTTTGGTGATGTTGCTTCTAATCACCTGATTAGGATTTTGTTCCATTTCTCTACTCTATAATTGCTTTTTTCTTTTTTTTTAAACCATTGCAACTAACAAAGGGCCTGTGGAGAGCCACTTTAAGATCATTGTCATCAAAATTTCCCCCTAGATTTATTTTCTTTTTTAAGATTTATTTACGGGGTGGGGGGCAGAGACACAGGCAGAGGGAGAAGCAGGCTCCATGCAGGGAGCCCGATGTGGGACTCGATCCTGGGACTCCAGGATCACACCCTGGGCCGAAAGCAGGTGCTAAAACGCTGAACCACCCAGGTGTCCCTCCCCCTAGATTTAATATCTACAGATGATTCTTACCTGATCCAGTCTTGACCAAAATGGTTATATCATGTTGATGTTTCAACCTTTATTAAGTACTTTGATAAAGATTTTACCACTGAATTTATCAATCTTTTCCTTTGTTGCTTATACTTTGTATGTTCTTTTTTAAAAAAGATTTTATTTATATATTTGAGAGAGAGAGAGAGAGAGAGAGGGAGAGAGGGAGGGAGTGCACAAGCAGGGGAAAGGGTAGAGGGAGAGGAAGAAGCAGGCTCCCCAGAGAAGCAGGGAGCCTGATGTGGGGCTGGATCCCAGAACCCTGGGATCATGACCTGAGCCGAAGGCAGACACTTAACTGACTGAGCCACCCAGGCACCCCTACTTTTTATGTTCTTTTTAAGAAATTTTTTCCTACCTTCCAAGTACTAAAAATATTTCCTTACATTTTCTTCTGAAAGTTCGTTACTTATTTTAACTTATTATTTTAAAGTCTTTCAAGCAATAAGGAATAAATCAGTTTCATATACCCTAAATCTACAAAAATATTGTTGCTACAGTTGCCTGTTTTCAATTTTTTTAAGTTAGCTTTGTATATGAACAATTTCTGGATTTTAAATTTAATTATATTTTAGTATGATGTATATTTTAAACAATGCTTTTTCTCTTTAAAAAGGAGTTAACCTGTCAGGTCTGGAACATTCTCTGCTTTCACTTCTAAACAAACTTAAACAACAGGGCGCTAATTTATAAGGCTAGCAGCCAACTGATGTGTAATACTTAAAATGATAACATCATTGTTCCTATTTCAGAGATGTGTAGGAGGAGAGTTGTAGAGGGGAAATTAACTTCTTTAGGCAGGAAAAGGGTAAAGAGGGAAGGAAATTGTCACAATTTAATGCTTAAACTGATTCCTGAAATTCTGCATTTGAAAGGCTGAACTGGGAGGAAAAAAAGGTCAGCAAGTCTGCTTTATAGATAGACTAAGTCTCTATTATTTTTATGTCCCAAGCAATTACCAAAAAAACTTTTTAAACCTAGCAAAGCTGTTTTTCTATCAGAAAATAAGTGAAATAAATACAAGAATGTACTTAAAAAAAATAAGTAATGTGTTCCTAGCCTATATTAGAAACAGAGCAAAACCTCCCTGGTTTAGAGCAGTTAGAAGGAAACTTTTCTCCCACTTATTACACAGCATGTATTAGGCAAGTCCTACATGACACACAAAATGCTAGTAGTACACTAATGAAAAGCCACGATCGTATTGCTTTCAAAAAAAATAAAAAAGTATACAATCTGTGTTACTCTCCAAAGGTAACTGTTATAGAAGTAAAAAAGAAACAAGCATGAAAACACTTTAATGAAATTGGACCTGCAAATATTTGAATTCTAAAGTCAGAGAGCTGTTGTGAGAGCTGGAAAACTGGGCTTGGCATCATCAACTGGCATTTAGCATGAGCCAGATCCTTTCACTAATATTCAGGGGAAATGCACACACCAGAAAAATACTTAATTTCATCTTCCCTGTCTGACCCAGCATATTATACTGTTCCTTAAAAGTTCAAGTGGCAATGAGTATTCTATAACACACTCTATATGTCTTCACAAATTGGTAACTCAAATCAACTATATTTCAATTCAAATTGAGCAACAGGAATCAAGGTAAGCCACTATTTCATAAGAGAATGACATTAACTCTTAAATGACAGCTTAATTATAAATCTAAGATTGTTCTAGAAATCTAAGAAAATCTAGAGGTTTTATGGGAAGTAATGCCAAAACAGAAGCTGGAAATCCTCTCAAACCCAGACTCTAATCCCTTAAAGAACAATGACTTAAAATACTGATATAACATTTTCAGTGGAATCTGAAGGGGATTCTTTAATATCTTGGACTTCAGATGTATAGTAGGAGTATTTATTTAGAAACCACTTTAAAATTTTTGTGTCCCATGACCAACAGGGAACACTGAAATTTCTGCCAATAGTTAGCTTTTCCATAAGTTCCATTGCAATAGCTGGTTGGTAATTATCACATTTGCATGCTATAAAGAAAAGCTATCCTGATGTCAATCTATAAACAGTATGAGTGTTTAAATAAAATTTGATTTTAGAGCTAATGCCAGTAAAATATACTTATTTTATAAGGAATTACAGTTGTTTATTTGTCTCCAATCCTCAATCTAAATACCTATCTATCTGCCTAAATTAAATGTATTTTTGTTAGAAGATGACAGCTAATTTCAGGGCTACAATTTATTACAAAGAAATGTTAAAAAAAACAACAACTAAAAATCAGTGACAGGTATAAACTTAATTCTTTTTAATGAATAACAAGGAAGTAAAGAAATCCTTGGGACGAATATCATAGCATGGTTACTAAGAAAAGACTTAGTGAATTTCTCAAAGCTTTCACCAAAGAGTTATATTAAATTTCCTTTCGGCAACAAATAAATTGGTTTCTCACTGGTAGAAGCTTAGGTCAGTCATCTAAATCAGGGGAAGCAGGACTATATGCCATTTACTGAAGAGTCACTTAAGTATAAACCGTGTCCCTCTCTCCCCATGGCATGTTTACGTCCTCTCTATAGAAGATTTACACTGGGGTTGTGGGTAATTATCTAGATTCTTTGCCATGTAGGATTAAAAAAAAATTACCTAAGCTTTAAAAGCTTGCATAAAAATATGGAAATATCTGTATTTTCCTTTTATCTTCCTTGATAATGGAACACATGGATCTGAAATTTGGTATAAGTCTGAAGAATAGGGTTCCTATATCAGTAGGGAAACGAGACAGACCCATGGTATCCTCTCACCTGTGACACTGTGATGCTGCATTTCTTGGCCAGCTCTTCTTTGGCTTCTTCACTGGGGTAGGGGTTACTGAGGTGTGAGTAAAAATATTCATTCAAGATTTCTGTGGCCTGTTTACTGAAGTTACGCCTTTTCCGTCTATGGCAAGAACCAAAAGAAAATTATAGTTATAATCAGCCTTAACCAAAGAGGGATATATTGATTAGAATTATATCAACAAATTAGATTTCTATTTTTAAACATTCTTAAGGCCTGATTTACACAACAATATCACAGTTATGCTCTTGGCATCCTCCAAAGCACTATTCAACTCATTTTAAGAGGTAGGATTACTAAAAATACAAGAATGTGAAGTACAATTAACTTGATTCTTTAATTTGTTCAACAAGGATCTAATGAGTTATAGGTACTCAATGAAGATTCCGTTGGAACAAAACAGGTAAGATCTACCAGAGAGTTTATAGGAGATTGGAGGGTTAAGGGAGAAAGTAGAAAGTTAGGTGGAGAAAGCCATTAGACATGTATCATGGAAATAAATAAATACAAAGTATAACCATATCAAGTGTCATGAAGGAAAAGTATAACAAAACTATAGAGGAAACTTAACATAGATTACAGAGTCAGGAAAGGTTTCCTTGAAGGAGTGACATTTAATGTGAGATCTGGAGAATGTGTAGGCATTAGTCAGACAAAGAGTAGAGGGGAAGAAGAATGAGCAGAGAAAGTGGTCTTGAAACAGAAACGAGCTTGTAAAGTTCAAAGGAGCAGAGGAGACTGGAACACAGTAAAAATCAGAGAATGTGTGAGTTGCGTATGAAAGGACTGGCAGGAGCTGGATTATATATATATACAGGCTTAACGGATCCATAAGAATTTTTGGATTTAAGTATAGTAGGAAGCTATTAAAGGCTTTATGTTCCAAAAAGATCATTCTGACAGCTGAGAATAGTTGGAGGAGGGCATGAAAAGAATTGTAGACATTTAAGGGGACGACTGCAATGTTCAAATTGAAAGATGATGGTAACCTGGCATAGGGTAAGAGTAATGGAAATAAAATGATTCAAGATTTATCTGAAAGGTAAAAACAATAGGACTTGGTGATGGATTGGATGGGGACAGTGGGTGAAGAAGAGAAGGAAAAAATACATTAAGAATTTCTAAATTTTTCTGCTTAAGCAACTATCTGGACTAAGGCATGATTTGCTCACAAGGGAAAGAGTAGGGGAGGAAATTTTCTTTGTTTTTACTGGGAAAAGGGTGGCAGAGGCAGAATATCAAATATTTACTAACAATTTATTTCAAATAGCAAAAATGTTATTTATATTTGGGTTTTGTTATTACAATTTTAAAGAATTCCAGCCTGAAAATTAGCATTTATCAGATTTCACTTTAAAGTAGATCCTCCAGTAACTAGGAAACACTTCCCCAAATAATTTTCTTAATGCTGTCCTCCAAATAATTTAATGATCTTCTCACTTGTGATATCCTATACTCAGGAAAGAGTCAGTACATGCAGTTGTAAAATGTGTAGACCCTATGAGATTAAATGATGTCACTAACATCGCAGGTTAAGTATGTGATCTATGTCTCAATATTAAGGGAGAGTGAAGGGAGTAAGAAATCTAGGTCTGATCAAAACACCTCAAGTTACGAGTCTTGAAATTTCCTAATTTCAATAATTTTTTGGAAGGTTAAACCATCAGTAGTTTCCTAAAGAATGAAGAAGAGATTCAACATCTACTTAGGTATTAAAATCAATAGGATGTGATGATGAATTAAATGGAGGAGGTGGTGAGGAAAGAAAGGGAGGGAAGGAAAGGGAAAGAAAGACACCAAGAACAGCAGTTGGGATTTTTGCAGCAGTCACACATTCCTCTGGCCTGGGGGCACTTTGAATAGGTACGCTCTGATGAGTAGGTGTGTGTGGGTGAGTAGGATGGAACAGGTCTAGAATAGGTATTGAAACTGTAAAATCTACAGATAATTACCTGGCCCACAGATCATATCTGTGAAGACCATACAGTAATGACCTACCCCTGAAAATCTAAGTTTCTGGCTTCTTAGGAAAACTTGGAAGATCAGTCACACAAGTCCCACATTCTCAGAAGCCAGTCATAGGCTGAAGCCGAGTGATGGCTGTGCCCTCAGATATGTTCTAATCCTCACTCCCCCAGCCAACCATTCCACTCCATTTCATCATATGTAAGCATGTGAAGTCTAAACATGGAGTCCAGAGAGCCCTTCTTTGCTCAGTTCCTGAATGGTTGAATAAAACCAATTAGATCTTTAAATAATAACAAACAAAAATAAACCACGGAGTCCAGCAGAAGACTGAGGCTATACTGGAGTAGATGACACAAGAGCATTTCTTTGGGAAATGAAAGGAGGAATGAACAGGAACATAAGTTTAGCTCATTTGTTGACTGTGCCTAGGAAAGGTTTTAGTAAACACTGAAAAACCTCAGAGAACAGATTTAGGAGCAGAACAAAATACCTCACCCCAGATAGTCTGGTTATGTCCAAACAACTAGAGTCCTTCCACTAGAAGAGCAGAGGGATCTATGCAAATTTATTCTTAAATGTTTCATGCAGGTACATGCTTCAACTTGTCCAATTACCAAGAAACTGTGAGTGTGGCCTTATGAGAAGCTAGAGTGAGCAAGAAAATCATGTATCTGAATGGGCATGTTTGCCTAGAGCAGACACCTTGCCTTCTCAGTGTGGAGGGCTTGCTAAAAGGCACTACAAAAATAGACAGAACCAAAGCTCAGTGTTTGCATTCACTTGAAGGCATAACACAGAACAACTTGGTGTTACACTTTATTTATTTTTTAGAAAAACATTCTGTAAAAAAAAAAAAAAAAGAAAAACATTCTGTAGAAAATGTCCATTAAACATCCCCCTAAGTTTCTTTCCCCCAGGGTTTAGCACAGTCTAAGTGGCTGTGCCTCAGGCCATGGGCTCAGTCCCAGTTGCTGTGCCTCATGGAGCCTCAGTCGCAGGGCTGCATTCCATCAGCATCACAGTATCACTAAAAGCAGTCTCTGTGGAAGAAGGGACTCTGTTCCAAGCTCTGTCACCTTCTCATTCTGCCTCTGCTTACTCTGACTTGTTAATTCCTCCTCTTGGAAGAAAAATAAATCATTTAGGTATGTACATTATGATGCAGTTATGTAATAAAAAATAAAGCACCCATATTGACAAGAATGGGGAAATATCAGCAGAAATAAGGATAGTAACAGTTAGGAAGGATTTCTTTCTGAAGGAGGTGCTTTTAAATATCTTTGTTACATAATATTTTTTATTAAAATACTCAAAGTTGATAAACAATTTTGAAATGTTTTTGTTTTGTTTTGGTTTGGTTTTTTGACATTTTGACACTACCTTAACTCTCTGACTTGAGCTATGAAAAGTATGAAGTAGAAATATTCATTCATCTAGTTAGTCAATAAGTTACCTTTTGTAGCTTATTACATTTAAGAAGCTTGCTGGAATTGTGGGGATTATAAATGTTCAAGACTTGGCAGTTGCTTTCAATGACAATGTGGCTTCCTAGGGAAGGGAAGAAATGTTCCTGGAAAGCCATAATAAAGGTGGTCTGAATGAAGTCTGGTGTAGAGAACTGTAACAATGTAGTTTCAGTACTGGAGAAAAGGCAAGGACCAATCCAGTGGAGTAATTTAAGTAAGCTTCCTAAAAAGAGAGCAGTTAGACTAGGCCTGGAAGAATGAACAAGGTCTCATGAAATCAACCAACACGAGCACTTGCACCATTCCAGGCTCCACGCTGGACACCCTCACATATGACAACTCATCAGTGGTGACCACGTTGGGGATGGGGTTGGGAGAACAGGGTTTACTGTGGAAGGCCAGGGATGGGAGTTGAGAGAGGAGGAGGTAAGGGATGGTAGTGGTTCTAGTCAGAGGAAACAGGTAAGACCAAGAGGGATTTTCATTTTGCATAGGAAAGAACAATTTAATGATATAATGAGAACATTAAAAATGTTTAAACTTTGATCTAATGATTCCAATTCTGAGCATTAATCATTAGGAAATAATCTGAAAGATCACAAAGTTTCAATGCATAAAGATTTTCACTGAAATACTAGTTTCCATAAAAATCTATTTAAAAGTATCCTCTTTCCATCATTATCTTGCCTATTATCTTGTTTTATTTTCTTCACAGCACTTATCATCTTGTTACATTTCATTGCATAATTGAATAGAATACTACAGTGCACAGGCATACCTCATTTTACTGTGCTTCACAGATACTGCAATTTTCACAAACTGAAGGTTTGTGGCAGTCCTGCATTGAGCAAATCTATCAAAGCCATATTACCAACGTTTGTTCATTTGGTGTCTCTGTGTCACATTCTGATAATTCTTATAATATTTCAAACGTTTATTTTATCATTATATTTGTTATGGTGATCTGTGATCAGTGATCTTTGATGTTACTATTGTTATTGTTTTGGGGTGCCAAGGATCATGCCCATCTAAGCAAACTTAATAAATGTGTGTGTTTGGACTGTTCCACCAACCAGCCTTCCCCCGTCTCTCTCCATCTCCTCAGGCCTTCCTATTCCCTGAGACATAACAATATTGATATTAGGTCAGTTAATAATCCTACAATGTTCTCTAAGTGTTCAGGTGAAAGGATGAGTTGTACATCTCTCACTTGAAATCAAAAGCTAGAAATGATTAAGCTTAGTGAGGAAGGTATGTCTTCATTAAGCTTGGTAAAAGGCCAAAAACTAGGCCACTTAAGCCAGTCAACCAAGTTGTGATTGCAAAGGAAAAGTTCTTGAAGGAAATTGAAAATGTTACTCCAATAAACACATGAATAATAAGAAAGTGAAAACAACCTTATTGCTGATGGAAAAAGTTTTAGTGGTCTGGATAGAAGATCAAACAGACCAAACATATTCTCTTAAGTCAAAGCCTAATCTAGAGCAAGGCCCTAACACTTTTCAATTCTGGGAAGGCTAAGAGAGATGAGGAAGCTGCAGAAAAAAAAGTCGGAAGCTAGTATGGGTTGGTTCATGAGGTTTAAGGAAAGAAGCCACCTCCATAATATAAAAGTGCAAGGTATAGCAGCAAATGCTGATGTACAAGTTTCAGCAAGTTATCCAGAAGAGCTAGCTAAGATCATTAATGAAGGTGACTACACTAAACAGCAGATTTTCAGTATAGACAAAACAGTCTTATATTGGAAGAAGATGCCATCTAGGACTTTCATAGCTAGAGAGGAGAAGTCAATGTCTGGCTTCAAAGCTTCAAAGAACAAGCTGGCTCTCTCACTAGGGACTAATACAGCTATGCTCACCGACCATTCCAAAGATCATAAGGCCCTTAAGAGTTATGCTAAATCTACTCTGCCTGCGCTCTGCCAATGGAACAACAAAGCCTAGATGACAGCACATCTGTTTACAACATGGTTTACTGAGTATCTTAAGTTCACTGTTAAGACCTACTGCTCAGGAAAATAAGATTGCTTTCAAAATATTACTGCTCGTTGACAATGCACCTGGTTACCCAAGAGCAATGATGGAGATGGATAATGAGATTATATTTTCACAATGCCTGCTAACACAACATCCATTCTGCAGCCTGTGGATCAAGGCACAATTTTAACTTTCAAGTCTTATTATTTAAGAAATACATTTTGTAGGGGCACCTGGGTGGCTTAGTGCTTGAGCACCTGCCTTTGGGTCAGGTTGTGATCCTGGGGTCCTGGGATTGAGTCCTGCGGGGAAGCCTGCTTCTCCCTCTGCCTCTGTCTCTGCCTCTCTCTCTGTGTCTCTCATAAATAAATAAAACAATTTTTAAAAAATATTTTATTTCTGTATTCATGAGAGACACACACAGAGAGAGGCAGAGACATAGGCAGAGGGAGAAGCAGGATCCATGCAGGGAGCCCGACATGGGACTCGATCCCAGGTCTCCAGGATCAGGCCCTGGGCTGAAGGTGGCACTAAACCGCTAAGCCACCAGGGCTGCCCAATAAATACAATCTTAAAAAAAAAATTTTTTTTGTAAAGATATAGCTACCAGAGATGGTGATTCCTCTGGTGGATCTGGGCAAAGTAAGTTGAAAACCTTCTGGAAAGGATTTACCATTCTGAGGCCATTATGAACATTCATGATTCATAGAAGAGATCAAAATACCAACATTAACAGGAGGTTAAGAGAAGTTGATTCCAACCTTCGTAATGACTTTTTTTGTGGAGGAAGTTACTGCAGATGTGGTGGGAATAGCAAGGGAGTTAGAATTAGAAGTGGAGCCCGAAGTGGGCTGAATTGCTACAATCTCATGATAAAACTTCAACAGATCTGGAGTTGCTTCTTATGGATGAGTCAAGAAAGTGATTTCTTGAGATGGAATCTACTCTTGGTGAAGATGGTTGAAATGACAACAAAAGATTAGGATATTACATTAACTTAGTTGATAATCAGCAGCAGGGCTTGAGAAGGCTGGTTCCAATTTTGTAAGAAGCTCTACTGTGAGTAAAATGCTATCAAAAGGCATTACATGCTATAGATAAACTGTGAACAATCAATCACGCAGCAAACTTCACTATTGTCTTAAGAAATTGTCCCAGCCACCCTAGCTTTTAGCAATCACCACCCTGATCAGTGAGTAGCATCAATTCTGAGGCAAGACCCTCCACCAGCAAGAAGATTGTAATTTACTCAGATGATGGTTAGCATTTTTTAGCAAATAAAGTGTTTTTGAATTAAGGTATGTACATTTTCTTTTAGACAAAATGCTATCGTATACCTAACTAAACATAACTTCCATATGCACCGGGAAGCCAAAAAATCCATTTGATTCATTTTATTGCAATACTCACTTTACTGCGGTGGTCTAGAACCAAACCTGCATCATCTCTAAGGTATGCCTGTATGTGTTTACTTGTGATTATCTATTTCCCTAAGTACAATGTAAGCTCAACTGGGGCAAATATGTTAACCTATCTTGTTTACTTTTATAATCTTCAGCATAAGTAAATACTTATAGCAGAAAGGAAGAAAGGAAGGTAAGAAAGAAGAAAGAAATTATAATGGGAATTAGTAGGGACAACTTAAATGCTTGAAAATGGAGGAATAGCTAGGTAAATTAATTATCATATATCCATTTGGTAGACTTCAACCACTGACATTTAAAATTAGAGCTTATATTATATAAAAATGTTTATTCATGGTAAATTTTTTTTTAAGATTTTATTTATTCATGAGAGACACAGAGAGAGAGTGTGAGAGAGAGAGAGAGAGAGAGAAGCAGAGACACAGGCAGAGGGAGAAGCAGGCTCCACGCAGGGAGCCCAACATGGGACCCGATCCCGGGACCCCAGGATCATGCCCTGAGCCCAAGGCAGACGCCAAACCGCTGAGCCACCCAGGGATCCCCTCATGGTAAATGTTTTAAAAATCAAACCAAATCATGCATATTGTACCATCACAACATTTTTTTTTAAAAGCCCCCAAAACAGAAGGAAATAACCTAACACATTCACAGTGTTTTGTTCCTTTAGGTAGCAAAAATGTGGTTGTCTTTTATCCTGTATCTTTCTAGTCTATAGATTTTCCGATTTTCCATAGTGAGCTTGGGATTTTTAAAATAGAATAAAACTTCAAAGAAACTTAACAACAAAGAAGTAATTCAGTCAGGAACAGGTCACAGAAGGTCTTAAACGCTAGGTTAAGTAAGTGTGTATGTGAGTTATTCAGCACTGAAAAGCTATTGTGGTTTTTAAGCAAAGCAATGAGGGCAGCACAGGGATGCTGTAGAACTGGAGAAGGGGTGTGGAGAAGGGGTGAGAAAAGGTCTGAGACTGGAGGGAGGAGACACAAGAGGGAACTGTGCCAGACATACAGAAGGATGGACAGAGTAGTGTAAGGGTGGAAAGAAAGAGTGAATATGGGAAAGGCTGAAAACCAAGCATTGGCGAGTTCTGGTGACTAATTCAGTGTGGAAGAAGGAGGAACCAAAAATGATACAAGGCTTTCCTTAACTGGGAGAATGGTATAGTATCTTTAGATGGCATATGTTTCTCTGTTTGGCTCGAAGGAGGAGCTCTGGCATAAACACTGTCCCACACACCTTGTTTTCCAGTTGAGAAGTGAGCTTCATTATTTTCTTCAATATTGTAAAATTTAGATTTATCACCTTTGTCAGATTGCAAGGGAGAGAAAGCAAAACAAAACAGAAACCCCTTTCCAGGATGGAACTGGAGGGTATTATGTTGAGTCAAGTAAGTCAAATAGAGAAGGACAATTATATTATTTCACTCATATGAGGAATATACAAAATCATGAAAGGGATCATGAGGGAAGGGGGGAACCTGAGTGGGGAAAAATTAGAGACAAAGACAAACCATGAGAGACTTCTAACTCTGGGAAACAAACAAAGGATTGCAGAAGGGGAGGTAGGTGGGGCGATGGGGCAACTGGGTGACGGGCACTAAGGAAGGCACTTAATGAGATGAGCACTAAGTGTTATGGTATATGTTGGCAAATTGAATTTTAATAAAATTTTTAAAAAATTCTTTAAAAAATAAATAAAAATAGAACTTATCATAAAAAAAAAAAACACTCCTTTCTAAAGCTGAAGACCAATAACAAGTTTTAGCAATGCCCAAGAGGCATCCTTGCAGAGGCAACAGATAGTAGGAGCTTGACATTTCTGTTACATCATCCGGTATCTCCAACACACCATACACAATTGTTAACTCCTGCAAAACTTGGCAGAAGTTTCAAATAAAAGGGAAATTTTCATCCTTACAGAAGAAACTGATAAGCTTTCTTCCTTGATTTAGAAAAACAGTATTCAGACAAAAGGAGGATTCACAGTGCAGGCACCATGTGGTGAATTATCTATCCATTGTAGAGAAGAACCCTTATAGCCAAATTAAAGAAGACTCTAAGACCAACTGGCCAGTTTTACAGAAAATAATATACAAGGAGTGAAAGAGGTAAAGAAAAAAAGCAAAAAAAATAAAATAAAATAAAAAATAAAAAAATAAAAAAATAAAATAAAATAAAAAATAAAAAAATAAAAAAATAAAAAAAAATTTAAAAAGCCACACAAGGATTTGTGGCTTCACATACCTGGCATCAAGGAATCTTGATCTTAAAATCATAACTGCTTCACAAGTGCTTTGTTTGAGCTGCATCTGAATGGAACTAAATTTTCGATGGATGATGCCCACCATTCTTTCAATCTCTTTTGGGGAAATGGGACGTGTTCTACTCTGCTCTCGGAGAAGGTTCATCACGTGTGTGGTGAATTCATTACATGCCTGTAAAGGGGGAAAAAAGTCACTCCTTAGGAATCCGGTATTTTATATTATCACACTCAAACATTAACATCTAAATTTCTATCTCATTTGCAATTGCCAATGGATTATGCAGTGGGTAGAGTAAAATGGAAACCAAGACACTTGTCAAATGGCAGTGGTAGTTAGATGGGGCACCAAGAATTCTGAGACTATGAATGGCCCAACATGCAAAGGAGGCAGAGCACTCAATTGTCCTTTTAGCCACCCTTTTCCCAGTTGCAAAATGAGGTTTTCCCATTGGAGGATAGGCTCTACCAACTCCTATGTATAAATATGAATATATGTGTATTGTTAATACTAACCACTTCCTATTCTTCTCTGGGGTTTTACATTTATTCAGCCAATGTTTACTGAAGGACTATGGAATGCGAACTCTTCCCGATGCTATTTAGGTATAGAGAAATGAGCAAGATGTGTACTTGGTCTTTAGTATGATAAAATATATAAAAAAAGAGAATTCTCAAACGAGGCAGTCTGTGTAAAGTGTCACAGGAAGATATGAATGTTTCTTAAGTTCCAAGGAGGAAGTATTCTCATTTGGAGGTAGAGATCACATCAGGCTTTATGGCAGAGTGAGATCTGGGCTTTAATTAGCAATAATCGTGCCTTGGATAAACCTCATTGACTATGATACTACCACTGCACAAAGCTGATATCTGGGCTTTAAGAATGGGTTGGATTTTTGAAAGGTGGATAAAGGTGGAAATTAGGAAGAATGCTAGATACCAGGCAAACTCTAGAAATATGATATGTAGTAAGTTGAGAGGATGAGAGAGAGTATGTGGAGAAAGAGAAGGGATTCAGGTCCATGTTAGTATGTAAAGAGCCTTGGATACTAGGCATGCCAATGTCCCGGAATAATTTAGCTGTGGTGTGGGCCTCATCAGTAGATATAAGCTATCTGTGGAAGATGGGAAAAGCAGTTCAATTCTTCAGGGGAGGTGCAGCAGGAAAACAAGGATCAGATTTGGGTCTCAAACTTTTAAGTTAACAACCCTCAACTCCTCTTTCAGTTCACCTATATTTTTTTTAGATTGATAAAACCAAGTAATGGGGTCTACACTGAAATCTACTACTGCTCTAGTAAATAAAGCATCAGTCTATACCCTTGATTAAAAAGAACATCTTTTGGCATTTTCATTAAAAAGGCAAGATGGAGAGATTCTGTATCTTACTGCACAAATGCCCCTGGTAGGGCAAGAGAACAGAAGAGTCACTGGTCACAGCAAGACATAGTTTGTAGCTATAATAATGTCCACTTCCCTACAGATATCCTGAACATTGCTCCCATACAGCACATGATGGTTTTCTAACTGCTCATTAGAGAACTAACCTTTCCAGTAAGTACACTGGGTGTGTACTGGGTGTTTTAGTTACTCTAAGCTTTCTGGGGCTTTGCTATAAATGTTTCTAAGGTGAGGTAAAATGAGTCTTGCTTGTCAGTTAAAGGGTGCTTTTTTAAAGGTGCTTTTTTTTCCTCTCCTATGTGTTTTAAGTCTTAAGCAATTTAAGTGAGTAGTGACCCTATGTTACACTTACAGGATTCTTCAGAGTTTAGGATTGTGCAGTATAGACAGACAGTAGGCATCCAATGAACATATACCGACTAGTCAGCTGTTGTATTACAATTTGAGAGTAATGTTGATTAACACATATAAGTACATTATCCCTGAACTATATGTGAAGAATTCTTCACTTGTGGTCCATGGATAAGTTTAGAGTGTCTAGGACTTCCTGAAATCTTATCCAAGTTGTGTGTACATGTATACCACCCACCTAGAGGGACAACCTGTGGAGTTTTATTTTTTCAGATTCTTAGCCAGTTTATAACTAAAAAGGGCTAAGAATTATTGTCCTAGGTTATGACACAGTAAAATGTTAAGGAACTATGTAGCTCTAAAACCAGAAGTTCTTTCTATCTTTAAGAAAACCAAAATAAAAATAAAGATTGTCCCCCATTATATTACTTGCACTACTTTATGCCAAACTGAAAACAAGTGGTCACCCTGCCAAGAAATATATATATATGTTTTTTTCTTGCACTTTCTCTAAGATGTTCATAAGATTTCAAAATTATATAATTTGACAAACTCTAGTCCTCCATTTTCTTATCAATAAAATAAAGAAAATTAGACTAGAACAATGTCCCCACATTGGAATCAGAAAGTATGTACTTCTATAGCTAGTTTCAGAGAATGTTAATACATGGTCCAAAAATACAGTATGTTTGGAAAATGTTAACCAAAATTTTTAAAGATTTTTGTTTGCTTTTGCAAGACTCCTTGATACCTACATGGCAATGTGCAGAATAAGTCTTTAAGAGGGAATGGGATAGCCAACTTTTCCCAAATAAATTTAGATACAAAATCTCTTTTCTCTAGAGTAGTGCTGTCCAAAAGAAATACATTGCAAGGCCACATATGAAATTAAAACAAAACAAAACAAAATAAAACCTTAGTAGCCACCTCAAAAAAAAAATAAAAAGAATCAGGTGAAATTAATTTTTAAAATATTTTTATTTAACCCAATATATGAAAACTATTAACATTTCAACACATAATCAATATTTTAAAAACATGGTTAATGAGGTATGTTACATTATTTTGGGAGGTACACTTTCTAATCCAATGTGTATTTTACATTTACAGCACATCTCAATTCATACTAGCCAGATTTCAAGTGCTCAACAACTATCCATGGCTAGTGGCAACCATATTGGACAGCACAGCTCTATGGTATCTTGGGGACCAATGTGCTAAGAAAAACTCTTTGGGTAACCACATACTAAGTCATCTTTGATTTTTTTTAATTCTTCACCACCACGCATTCGCACAAACACACAAAAAGACAGTTCCATTTATGAATGTCCTTGGTGAAGCAAGAAAAATTATTCATTTTATAACATCTCAATTCTTCACTATGTCCAGAATATTCTGTGCAACAAAATGGGAAACAAATAAAAAGCACTTCTACTGCATATCAATGGATAGTTATCTTGAGAAAAAGTACTTGTGTGACTTTGTGAGCTAAAGCTGCTTTTTTCATAGAACACCAAAAAGCAAAAGCAACAAATTATAATTATTCAGACTTGGGTATCTGGCAGATGTCCTCTCAAAAAAAAAAAAAAAAAAATTGTGCCTGTCATGTCAAGTAAAAGAGCTGACAGTAATGTGTATCATAACAAAATAGGAGTTTTCAAGTGAAAATTAGAATTTTGGAAAACTTTCATCCACCATTGTAAGCTTCACAGTTTCCCAGCAGACTTTCTGACTAGCATGGTGTTGGTACTAATCAATATATTTTGGTACTATAAGATGAAGATGTCCATAACTCAGGTGAACCAGTATTTTCCAAGTGACCAATGCATGATGTTACAAAAACATGCACAGGTAGAAGATCCATTCGAACTGCATATTAGACCAATGGATTTTAAAGAAACAGAGTACAAAGAATTAAATGATATGATTTCAAACTTGCATTATAACTAACATTTAAGAAATTACAACTTGTCAAGTTTTGGTGTATTATCAAAGAAGAAAATCCACAGCTATCTGAAAAGGCTATTACCATACACTCTTGCCTTTTCCAATGACATATTTGTGTGAGGTCAGATCCAGGTGTTCTTTGTATATTTCAACCACATTACAACAGACTTACTGCAGAAGCACATGTAAGATCCAGGTGACTTCTACTGAGCACAACATTAAAGAGTTTGCAAGAATGTAAAAAACAATGTCATTATTCTCAATAGATGCTGAGGTTCTGGGGAAAATACAGGTTTTTACAAAAATATTATTTAGATTAATACATAAAGATGTATTATTTTAAGATTAATTAGTAAATGCTTTTAATTTTTTTCAGTTTCAATTTCTCTTATAATAAATGCTGACAGATATAATCCACCAAATAAAAGCTCTTAGGGGTCTCTAATAACTTTTAAGATTCTAGGTTTTAAGACCAAAAAGTTTGAGAACCACCGTACTGGATTATGGAAGCATTTTTAGTTTGCACATATAACACTGCAAATTCCTGAAAACCTAGCGCTCACATTACATTAGCGTTACATTATGGTAACATGCATCTTGATAAATAATTCAAAACTCCTGTGTGAATGATATGTTAGCTCTCTTAAGTTTTTCTTTGGCTGCATTTTAATCACTCCAGAAAGTGTTTGCCTGTGGTTTCTAGGAAGCATGTAGGAAAAAAAGGGTTAAAAGCAAAAAGTTTCTGCATCTAAAAATTCATAATTTCCTAAAACATTTGCTGAATGTCTCACAACTTATTAAGTGAACTCATCTATGAATGCAAATGCTGATTAGCAATTTGGCAATAGCCCAACATTCACAGAATTCACATAGCTTTTCTTTAAAACAGTAGTTCATACATGATTAATTAGAACATCTCATTTATGTAGTGTGCACTTTAGCTCATTACTCTAAGTAAAATTCGTTAAGTATTTACATTTAGATAATTAAAATCTGGGTACACCCTTAAGAAAGATGCATACACTTTAGGCAAAGTGATTTTTTTCCTTTATACCACTGAAAGTAAATTACAGCCTCATTTACAGCATCATCTGTACCAGTTTCACAGCAGAGCACAGTACTGCCTCATCTTCTATTCCTTAAAAGGTATACATTTTTTAAACATATAAATGCAGTAAGAATAATCAAATGATTGCAGAGTTGTTTTTGAAGGGCCACCCAACCACTTACTAGCACCAATGCCATTTATAATGTTGGATGTTCACTTCAAACATTTATCACAACCTCTGTTACACCTATAAGACTATACTATTAAAATAGACATTGGAGAAATTTTTCATTGCCTTATTATTTTTCCAGGTGATATTATCAGTTAAAATTTTTCTGGTCAATGTCCACAATACGCATGCAGAAACACCTTGGTATAATTGGAATATTCAGGAAATGAGAGTCTTGATTCCTTAAACTACCTGATTTAAAGTTATGGCACAAAACTCTTTTTCTTTTAATCCAGCTGTGGAAAACTATCTAGGCTGCATTTTTGTTTGTGTTTTAAAACACACAGCAACAACATAGTTAAATGAACATAAAGTATGAAAAGCTTCATCTGAAAAATATTTTCAATCAACTCTTATGAGACTTCCTCTTTGCTATTTGTTCCTTTCTCCTTAAAAATCCAAAACCAACTGAAGATCTGAAATATCTGATTTATGATAATGTTTTTAATGATATTTGCTGGCTAGTGAAACTGTCTCCTCGATACCTGCACATATTTAATTTACAGTCAAAGTTTTCAGGTTTAACTTTATTGAAGTTTCATCTGTTTTGTGATGGTGTTTTCATTGTGAATTTAAGATTCAACCCCTTTCTTGCCTGTAAATTCACATCACTGAATGTAACCATATAAAATCAGACAATGAACAAGCACTAATTTTAGAGGAAGCTTTAAAATGGGTCAGTGATCAGATCTAAAAACTGAATTGGTTTTTTGTAACCATCAGAGGATCATGATACCCCCATTTTAAAATCTACTTTTCAAAGAAAGAATGAATCTCTATTACCAGTTACTGGCTCTCAAATTTGCATGCATCCATTTTCTAGATGTCTTTATAACCTTGTAAGTAATTCTAGTCCAATATCATAGATTTTGTATTTATGGAATGCTTATTAAATCAATAAATTCTTCTTGTTTTAGGATAAAAGTCAACATTTAAAGATTTTTTTCTAAGCCAAGTAGAATGAGACCAATATGAGTAAGGAACAGCCACAAAGACGAAATATCTACTGTATCTCAACAACTCTTACCTAATTACATGATTTAGGAGCCTATCTCATGAGGCTTTCGTAAGGAGGATATTATATATGTTAAGTTCTTTGCACAGAGTCTAGGACATAATTAATACTTAATAAATGGCAGTTATTGACGATGAAAATGGCAATTACATGAAATTCATATTTTGTATATGTTAGCTATTCTTCAAGCAGTCCCTACTCTGATTACCTAATACTTAATATATCAGGCCTGCCCATTGCCTGAATACTGCAAACAGAAGTTGAAAACAAAAGAATATTCAAATATAAAACAATTCATTTTATTAATCAAGTTTGTGGTCAAAGATACATTCGATATGTAGAACTAACAAAGTAGAAACTTAGAGGAGAAAAGGGAACACTCAAACACACTTTCAGCCAAGAAAAAGACCCAGCATGAAAGCCGACAAGAAGTAAAACTCTTCCCTTGGAGAAGTGAATGACAAAGCCTTGTTTGGAAAAATGAAATATAAAGTTTCCATCAGATAGCAGTAACCTTTTGTCTTTCCTGCTTAACTCTTTTTTTTTTTTTTTTTTTTTCCTGCTTAACTCTTAAGAACAAATAGCAAAATGGGATTAGGAGTTTTTGAGCTATACAACCTCTAATGTAATAACATCAGCATCTTTTAACCTGATAAAAATAAAACTCCTTTACAAGCAAAGGAGATTTTGCCAGCAAATCTAAGCACATAATGTTGAGATCCTCAAAAAGCACAAGGACATGCTTTACAATGGTTTAGGTTCCACACTCATTCTCCATTCCCCCAGCAATTAATTCACTGTAGTCTGAAAGTCATCTAGTAGCTAAATGGTACCTGATTGGTCTTGACTACATCCGGTGTGTGTGCTTGGCTCCAATGCTTCACCTGATTTGAGGTGAATTCAAAAGACATCTGTGAACTCAGAAAGCAGGTTCCCAGATGCTTGGGGAGGGTTGGAACCCTTACAACACTTTTGCCTTCAGCAAAAATGTATTTCAATATAATTATAGTAGATAGCTTTCAATATGTCATCTCTACTATAGCAGCTGTAAATTATAAAGTGAACTGCCTGTGTACAAGCATTTCTTCTGGTACAAGCAAAGTGGGAGAGCTGCACAGGGTGTGATATATCTTTTTCTTTTTAACTGAGAACAAATGTCTAGGTCAAATTTCATTTGCAAAAACCAACGTGTCCACCTCCCTTTGGTAGAGAGGTAGAGGAAGTGAGAAGGCCTTCAATTTTTAAAAACAGGGTTCCCAGGACACCTGGCTCAAGTTCAGCAGGAATTCACTTATTCTAATAGTTGGGCCTTTAATCTTGAGAGTGTGTTTGAAAAGTATAGTAAATGCATTGTTCAAAACCTGTTAATCAACAAAAAGACAAAGAAGGAACCAGTTATTTTTTTTTCCTAAAGAGAGAAGCAATGCACCCCCAAAAAAGTATTATAAGAGTTACTGCAAACTTTGGAAAATCACATATTCCTGTTGGGTGTAAGGATTAACAAAAAGAAAAGAGAAATAGTTTTGATTTATTTTGGGTGGTAGTAATATTCAAGAACCTTTTTCTATATATATTGAATGCCTAATATTTCAAAAGTGTCTATAAGTGAATCTAGATGGTTATCATAAAAAGTCTTTATATCTAAGCCTATGTAATGAAGACAAAAGGTCAAAGGACATTTTCTGGAGGAAAATAAGGATGAGATTTTAAAGACCATACCATTCCTAAAACACACATATAAATCTGAGCCTTGCTGCTTGGATTTAATTTTGCTCAAACTGTAGCTTTAGTCTGCTTAGCTTTGTAAATGTGGCTGTGTTTATAAGGTACTTTAATTTACTGCAGTGGTAGTGTTTGTTAATTTTATGGCAATCTAAATCTAAACAGGCTTCAGATACATTTTCATTACAGCTTCATTGCAAAACACAGTAGAGTGAATAGCTCTAAGATTCCAATGTAGTTTCTTTCTTTCAGTAAAGGACTCAACACAATTTTCTGATGATGCCACCACCTTAACATGTATATCCTTCCTATTATTAATAAGCTTCTGTCACTCAGAATACCCATGTTCACTTTTAGGAGGAAAAATATAATTTCTGGAATGTCATTAAGATAGTTGTTTTTTCCATCTTTTCCCTGATCCCATTCTAAATGCAAGTCAACATGGGCAAATGAGAGAAAACCAGAACGTGCTGAATTATTTTCCAATTCTATATATATAGCAGCACAATTGAATGGAAAAGGAAGGCATATTGTCAGAAACTGATTTTAGTACCTAATTCTGACACCAAACAAATGTGTGACATTGGGCAAATCATTCAACCTGAGTCTCATTTTCTCATCTATAAAATGGAAATTATAATGCCACCTATCTTGGAAATGCCACCCTTTCATCTCACTTCTGCTTAGCCCTCTTAGTAGCTCCAAAGCATACCCCTGGAAGGTCTATCCCAGATAAAGCCTACAACCTGTATCCCAAAGACTGTAAAAAAAACAATTATCTGCCGTCAAAATTCACTGATCTAGTAACTTAGGAACTACAGAGAGGAGAGTTATAAAAGTCAGCCCCAAAGACAACTCAAGAGAATTAAATGCTGCTACACTGTTCCTAAAACAATTCAGAACCTACGGAAGAAAATTTATAAACTTCTGTTATTCAGCCAACCAGTCATCGTACTCCATCTATTTATTTGTCCATAAAACTACAGTGATTTCATGTCTGTATTTTTCCTTCAGATAGTGTCAAAAATGAGCAAGGAAATATATTTTTAAATTATTTTTATTAGGTTACTGAATATATCAAGACATACGTTAAGATTCATTATTAAAATGAATTATTAAAATGAATTAAAACTTATTATTTCCCAATATGTTTAATCCAAAAAAATCCAAAAATACATACTATCGATTAACTTTTTTTTTTTATCTTTTTTTTTTATATCGATTAGCTTTTGAAGAACCTGTGTATATTCTTAAAGCAAAACAAAACAAAACAAAAACCCTGGTGACACAGAATGATGAAAGCCTCACCTGACTCCCAATAGGGCTAAAGAGAGAAAAAAAAGGAAGCTGGTATAAAGAAACATGGCAGCAGACAGTAAGGGAGCCACCTTAATTCCTCAGCCAAAAAAGTCAGGCCATTTGGCCCCTAATACTAGAGATCTTTCCATGCAAGGTGACTGGTGGTTATTTATTTAGTAAGTATGTATAGATGTATTTAACATAAAGTTATGCGATTAAGATTATACTACAAATTAGAACCATTTTCTTCTGTTTGTGCTCAGGGCAACTTTTTCAACCACGACTTATTTTGTTTACTCTCACTTATTCATACATCAAATCAGAAAGCTCCTTTTTTTTGCATGTACATACATAAGATAATTTTTCCAAAATTCTTATTTGCACATCTTCCGCCAAAATTATCCCTACAAATGAGACTAGAGATACAGTTTGAGACTCCAGAAAGTACTATGTTGATAAAAAAGACAGTATCTTATAATATTAATTTATATTGGATTTTAACATAAAGCTACATAAACTTTCTACCCTCCCTCAAAACACACTCACCTCTGAAACAGAATCCAATATTTGCTTAATACCACCATATCCAGAATATTTGAGAAGGCAATGAAAAAAACAATATACAACTGAAACTATGCAGGGAACTCAGAAGAAAAATTAGTAATAAAACTGGCCAGGATGCCCACATCACACTAAAGTGTTTAGACTTTAATTAGTACCTGACTGTGCAGTGAAGTATTTCTGGGTGAAATGGTTATGATGCTTAAGACTTCTTTGAAATACTCCACCAAAACCAAAACAAAGTGTGTGTTTGTGTATGTGTGCGCGCATGCGCGCGCGCATGTGTGTGTGTGTGTGTGTGGATGAGAGAGAGAGAGAGAGAGAGACAAAAATAAGACTGATAATACTGACATTATGTATCTGGGTGATGAGTGTCTAGGCAGTGCCTTATTTTAGGGTGAGCCCTATAAAATTGCCAGTACACAACTGTTTTTGACCTAAAAACTTGGCCATTTCATAGGATTCAACATAACAACATTCTCTTTACTTGGTGGTACGTTTAAGTATTTCATAATAATGCTTTTTTTTAATTACCTGCTAGTGTAAACTTGTTCAAACTAACTAAACAGGTTTTTAGGTTTCAACTAACAACTAAAGTAAAATGAACTACCAACATTTTACCTGACTTTGTTGAATCTAAGGCTTATTTTCTCCCACCTTTTAACATCTCTGTGAAGTCGAGAAGCATTTCACAGTCAACAGTGTGTTATAGTTCATCTGGGTAGGATTAACTTTTTTCTTGGTGGTACATCAACAATGACACATCTTAAAATCAAAGATACTTTAAATTCAATGAAGTTTGGTAATATAATTCCTGAGGACAGCATTTTTAATCCACAGCCTCCATCTACTAAGGAATTTAGCGCACAATGCAGAGTACTCCCTGCCCCATGGTACCTATCACTATCCTGGGAGTCTCATCTTCAGTGAGAAAGACCGGAACCTGCTTACTTTGTGATGGTACCTCCCTCCACTCTAGTCTGGCCTGATCCATAACAGTTAATTCCTGGAAGGGTTCTGGAGCTCATGGCATAGGAGGAAGAGCTCACTAGGCAGAGCTTCCCTTTAAAGCTGTTAAAACTCATGAACAAGGCCAGGGAGTAAATGTGAATTATCCCGAGCTTTGAAGGGCATCAAACAGTGTGTTAAAGGGGAAGGATGGCTGCAGGTGTAGTCGTAGGGGCATGTGAATGTGAGGGATGAACAAAACTGAAACAAATAGATGGGATATAATAGGTTTAGCTTCACCTCCGAAATCTCAAAGGGACTTCATTTCATGAACCCAGTAATTCACTTGGGTTTTTGCATTGACCTTATTTGTTTTGCTTTTTGTGTTAACACCTACCCCTCACAGCCCTTAGAATTGGTTAGCGCAGTCTAATAGAAGAGCAATAGAGGGTTTGTGCAGGACTATGAGAGTGGCGGCTGCTGACCTGTTCATATTTCTCCAGTTCTGTGTGATAGATTTGTCTGATCTGGGTCAATTTGGCTCTGTAATCTGAGTGTTCAATAGAGTTATCTGAAGAACCTCCAGAGGCTGCCGCGGCTGCAGCTGCTGCCGCCGATCCCCCACCTTTCTCAGGACCTGAAACCCCTTCTGCCAAAAGCATATTGTCCAGTCTCATTAGCTGGGGATCGGGAGGGTCCTCCTCCTGGGCTCCTCTGATGCTGAGACCTTCAAGGAAAGAGAGAGACAGAAAAGAAGCGAGAAATAGGACAAATAGTGTGAGTATTTTATTTGAGAAAATGATCAAACAACATTAGTGTACTACAATTCATGCTGAGAATTTCTTTGTTCACATTTATCAATAATCATAAGTATGAAAATCCTTTTTGAGAGAATATTTACATGCATCCCAGAATTTCTACATTACCCTCTCTCAATTTATCCTAGATTGGATCCCTGGAAAAAGGTAACCCTGGCTTCTCAGAATATGCTAATATTAATCTTCCCAAATTTTAAGGATTTAAGCATAAAATGGGAAGGGGTAAACAACTTGGGATTTTGAGAAAGGAAAAAAATAATTCCAAGGATATAAAACAAATGCATCTAAAGGTAGTTATTGTTTCTCTGCATGGTTGGAAGAACAGAATTTAAAATCCCATGGGGTAATTCACAAACTATATCCAAAAATTAGAAAACAAACAGGATTAGATGGGAGTTTCCATTGTGTAATTTCAGGGGGAGAAATTCATACATCATGAGGTAATTAGCTATGCTTTAAAAATATATATTTGTGAATGAATTTGTTAAGCAATTGCCCACAAACTGTGAAATCGAGACCCTAAATAGAGTATTAAAAATGTATCACTGAAATGGTTGGGCACAGTAGTCTCAATCTAATTTTGCTTTTAAATCAAGAACTTCCTAAGTGATGCCCAGTCAGCAACCTCATCTGAGAACCATAGATCACAGCTGACAATTCATAGGTTTAATCAGGTCACACAGGCTTTCTGCCAAGATGTTTTCAACAACACAGAAGACAAAGTTTTAAAATAATTATCACAGTATAAAAAGCACTGGAGTCATGACAGCTCAAAATCAGCATTTTCATTAATGTGTAACATAATCTAAAATATCCCAGCCCAATTAACCTCTGTAAATCTGTTTAAAAGCAGGTTCCCCACACTAGTTACAAGGCATCTTGGGGAAGGGAAAGGGGGAGCAGTTGGCATCCTGCATGTCTGCATTTGGATTCTGCCTTTTTCGTCTGTGCCTGTTGTTGTTTATCCACAGCGGTGCACACTCTGTGTCTAGTGTAACTTACATGACAGTAACATCTATAAGCTGCCAAGTATTCAGCTGAGCACCAGCTCCGTGATTTTATATGCTAACCTAAAACTACCATCAATTCTTTTAAGAACAGATTTCATTCCTAGATGTCCTGAATTACACCCGCAGCATGACAGAGCTCTTGGTTGTCTTAACTCAAACGTACAACTTTAATTTCCTCCCCCAAAACACTTTAAAGCTGTCACTTTCATTTAAAAATATACTTCAGAATAATTTCAACTGGATAATAAAACTAACTCACAATAATTTAAAATTATATCTGTTGCCTGTTCAGAGGCAAATAAATAAGGTTTGAAAACTGTAATATACTAAGACAATAAATTCATTTAGGGAACCAGAAAGTTAGGTAACTCCCTTAAATAAGATAAAGTCAGTATCAGCAACAACACTGCTGATAATTAAAAATAGAAAAACATGTATTTAGTATTTCTTCTAGATCTGGCAAATACTGGTTATGTTAGTGTTTTTTAATTTGACATCTTTAATTTTCTTCTCTTCTAATTCACTTTGTTAGATGTTAAAATCTTATGGCCTTGACACACTTGTAGTTCTACATACCAAATTTTTTGTGCATCTGGCACGCAGTGAGGACTCACTGGGCAGCCTCTTCTCTTGCACTTTGGATTCCGCTTCATTTTATATTATTTGTCCAGGAGGTCTTTAAATTCCTCCTTTTTCAACTAAATTTTTGCTCACACTTTTGTGCGTTCACTGTTTCTTCTTTGTGTTTATACAGATACTGGTGTTTCTCCTGGAAATGTGTGTTTTTTTAATCTACCTTCAAGGTTCCTCCAGGTTTCCAGTTTTTCCTTGTACTTATATATATTGATCCTTTCCCTATGGATATTTGGAAAGGTTCTTTAATAGTAGATTGACATCCATAGTCAAAATTATTACAATTCCCTGCATGACTTAATACATAAGAAAGCAGGAAGAAAACTCATCAGAAAGAAGTGCAAAAGATATGGCACTTTTTATACATTGTTAATATGTATATAAACTAATACCACCACACCAATAGGAAGCAACCCTTAAAGTCAATAGTAGTAATAAAAATAAGTATGTATTTTTAGCTGGTATAACATTTTCCCTTTGTGATGAATAACATCTCTTCTAAAATCTTAAGTAAATCAACACTTCAGTGTTTGCCTCAAATATAGGAAAAAATGTTTTAAGATCCTTCTGCATTTACTTTATAAATTATGTGCATCAAGTCAAACCAGAAAAATCATTTCCTGACAAAAAGCTCATATTCCTTTGGATGAAAAATACTATCACACTTTGTAATTAGGCAACATTGAGAAGACTGGTTATCAATAGTGAAGTCACTTTCATACCTACAGTTGGGAAAGCGAATCAAATTTCTTTCTCTACTAGGCCAAGTCATGATTATACATCTTTAAATAGCAATATCTAGTTTCCAAAATTATTT
>NC_135626.1:3785000-3842500 GCF_053574225.1 Canis aureus | reverse complement strand
AACCCCACATTCTGTCCCCTTGCCTTTTCTCCCTGAAGAATGAGATCGCCATGGCACTTTCATTTCCTGTCTTGTCAGTTAAGATCACTGCCATGCTGTGAATGGGATAACATTGCACTGTGGCGCCAGCTCCTTCTAACACAGAGGGCATCATGTGTGCTGCTCTACACAGCTGCTTCCCCCAATACTCTATTTTCTGGAAGACCAAATCTTCCAGACTTTGATAAGTTCCTCCTAGATGCAGGTCACAATACAAAATGTTTCCCCAAAAGTAAGTTTTTTGTATTCTTCTATTTCTTACGTAGGTAACTTTAACCTCTTATTTCACAGTTGTTAATGTGATAATCCAAAAGATTACTGCTAATACTTTGGTATCTTTCTATTGCTTAGCCTAAAAATTGTCTATGTTAAAACTTCAACATGTATGAAGCATATATTTACATGCCACGCAGCAAACTGTATCTTTCATATTCTCTCTCATTTGATTTGTAAATAACCTTATAGGGTAGATGCCATTATCCCTTATTTATAGATGAGAAAATCCAACTTCAAAGAGGGTAAGTGACTTGCTTAAGATCACATGACTAGTAAACATGAAAACAATGATTCGGAAACAGATCTGTCTTCCTCAAAGTCCAGGGTTCCATTACACTCCAAAAATAGAGAAATACTGGATTTTTAAGGTCACATTGCAACTACAATATAAATGAGCTATGTTACTGGAGAATATATTATGAGAGAAAATGGGAGTCACAATAGCCTAGATTCAAATTCTGACTCTGTTACTTATTAGCTCTGTTTCAGGACAAGTATTCTAGCTCACTCACTGTAAATAGAGATACCAGCAACTCAAGAAATCTCACTGTAAATAGAGATACCAGCAACTCAAGAAATCTCCGCAGAGTGTAAGTGGTATAAATTATGCAAAATTGCCTAGAACAGTATGGAGCACATAATCATCACTTTAAGAACTGATAGTGGCATCCACTTTAAGTGGATTCCAGAGACTAAAATCTGTTTTTATTAAAATACTACATCTCCCAAAGTCAGAGAACTGGTTACGAAATTCCAAAGTATCATCTGTGATAATGAAACATTACCAAGAGCTATGCCATGAATATTAAAAAAAAAAAAATTACAGGAGTTTTGCAATCTTCAAATGTAATCTAAAATGAATCTATCCTACAATTAAAACCGTTATCTGACTTCTGGTAGGGTTCACTACATGGTCAAATCTGATTGAAGTTGTTCTTTTTTCGATCTGGTATTTTTTATCTTACAGAATTTCTTTATCATATTGGGTTGCTGTTGCTTTGCAACATATTTTAATGGTATGTGGTTTTATTGCTTTTTGCTTTCTCAATTTGTATGACCTAAGTATCTGTTTTCTTCTTTTGCTCTCTCATGTTACTTTTACTCTCATATTGCTTCTGGTGGTAGAATGGCACTTTGATGTATGTTGATGATGAAACACTCATGATAGTTGCTCATTATTAGCGGTCTCTGGCCACATGCTTCAAATAAACTCGGAAATCTAGAGAATGGCCATGTGTAGGGGCCGCATGAAAAGTAAATGGTGCTGTTTCTTTGTCCTGAAATAAGGACTCTTTTTCCTGTGAATGTACACATCATTATGTTTAACTGGAGACACACTTTTGTTAAAATCAGTTAAAATTACATCAAAGTTACATATCTTCTCAATTAGCATTTTGGAAATCTTTAAGCAAATATTTCACAGATATAATGTATGGTATCTTTTAGAAACTATACATGTAGTCCATACATGATGCAAACTTTTTGGTTAGAACTTGAGGATTTGAGAAAGGGTCCATTTTGCATTCATAATTTTTCTCAAATGAAAATACCAGACCCCAGTTTAGTTTAAAAATACCTACATTAGGGTGTGTACTTTAAGGTGATCAGTAAATGTCATTCACATATCCCTCATGGCAGAAAGAATCCTGCCCCTATCTTATTCTTATCTAATTAATCTTATGCTTATCTTTGTATCCACTTCCTTTGCTTTTGCTTTGGTCATCTTCTCTTTTCTCTAAAATGTTCAAAAGTGAATGTAAAAATGACAGTCAGTTGGCTTCATTAGAAATAGCTGATACCTACTTGTTCCCTATTTTCCCTTATAGGAAGAAATGTCCATTTCATTGTTTTGTAAAGCCAAATTATCCTGATGCACAGGCACTGCTCAAAATAGCATGCTAGTAAATACAGCATGAGGGTCATTGGCATTCTCAATACATTTCAATGTAACAGCACAGCATAAAGTTTTATCTGTGTTATTATAAAGGACACAGGCTCAGTTTTATTGAAAAGGCTTTGTGAAGCATGGCATGATTATAGGAAACATGAACTTTACTAGACTTTCCATATGATTTTACTTTTAAGTGTGCTGGCTCTTTAATATAAATACAGCATCTAATTAATGACTGAAGATAGGTTCTATATTTTTACCTAATATTCATCTGTATCCATCTCTTGTGGAGTTTACATTTTGCTTTAACTACTGTAGATGTTTTGGTCAATGATGAACTTCGAAGAGGATATTTGTGTTTCTCATGGTCGGTTCTATCACATTTATCACTCTTTTCCATTAAAAACCATGTAAGTGTCTGAAAAGCACGACCACCCACATGGCATGCAAAGGACAATGGCAGAAAAGCTTGAAAGCATCTTCCAAGCAGCAAATCATACAAACAAGACCTCTTTGTTAATAAGTCGTCCATTTATTCATAAATAAAACAGCGTATTTTTAAATACAAATTACAAAAAGTGGCTGGCTTGGCTAATAAAACACAACATTTTAGTGCAAGATGACTGATAATTTTCTCACAAACCATCTATTTTCCACTGACCTATTAAATAAAAGCTTAACCAAAAAGAATGTGTCTATAACTGGATCTATATCTGGATCTGGATCTCTATATCGTTTAACTCTTTAAACAAATAACCTAAATCAAAAATAGCTAAAGACATTTAAAAACAAAACAAAACAACACCACCTTTGACTTTCCAAAGCATATTCTAGATTTTGAAATCACAGAGATTTAATGCTCTTCTGGTAAGAAATTAAAGTGGGTCACATTCACTACAAAGACATTTTAAAATCAAGGTGCACTGAAAATAATAGCAATTAAATATAGTATTGCTCGTTAGAACAACTAAAAACATTTCCCCTTCAGAGATGGGAAAAAAATGTTTTTTCCAATTTAGGGGTACTGGGGGCATAAAGAGTGAGATGGGGCATATATAAATGGGCATATAAACAATTAATTAGTAAAGTCAAATTAAGGAGGATGAATATTAAGATCCTTTTGAAAAGAACCATAACATAGTCACAACCCGTTTTCTTCTACTTACTTAGAGGGCATCGTGTAAATGCACATTTCCCCCCGTTGCCTACTTATGAAAAAAATATTATTCAATCCACTTTTCTGAATGGAGATATGTATGCACTAATATAAATATGATTATAGATTTATATTAACAGTATATAGATTTCAAAATTGCCTAAAGAAACCTGATTTTGAACTGGGTGTTTTAGGTGGTAAACCATGGAAATGTCAACTTTGATTGGAGCTAACAAAAAGGAATTTAGAGGATGGATAAGCTCCAGGACCTTTGAATTAAATGAAAGACCAGAACACTCCACAGAATGTCTGCAATAACAGTCTCTACAGAAAATTATGAGGAACTACATAAATCCACCCTCTTCCTCTTCACACAGGCTCATTAAAGCTGTACTGACTCTCTGGGCAGCTATAATTCTGCTGACTGATACCCTGGAATCACCCTGTCAATACCCAGTGGTGTGCTGCCTCTCCAACTATCTCTGCCCCTAATATTCCTCTCTTTGATGGGATTTGCTGACCTTTAATCTGATGCTAGTTTACTCTCATCACTGAAGTGTAAGTCGGAGAGCAATAAAACGGCAACCTCACTGATTCAAAAGGGAGAGCTAAAGCCTGCTAACTGTGAATCTAACCTTTCGTAATGGCTCGCTCTTAAAGGAGGAAGCATGGAGTGGAAGGCAGCTAAAACAAACAATGTTTAATGCTGAGCACAAGATTTATTAGAATCCTTTTTGCATGGGTATTACAAGAGGACATCAGAGCCGTAAACAAGAGATACACAAATATTTGCAAGGGAGACGAAAGTCCCAGTCAGAACACTCTTCCATGCCAATGCCAATATCAATAAGAGCGTGCTACAGGAAATCGAGCAAGTTTACATGAACAAAAAACCCTGGGCTTGCTCCAGGTAAAGGTAAACAATACTGGTTTAATAAAATAATTTAAAATAAGATGTTTTTTTTGTGATGAAGTACGAGACTCTAATGACTGAAAACCAAAAATTCACATTCATAATGGGTCCCTAGGAATTCAAAGAGCTTGTGGAAATTAAATGCTTCCAAATAATTTTCAGTATAATATTAAAGGTAGGTTAATAAGACCCTCACATTTATTGAGTGCTTCCTAGGTGCCAGGCAATGCTCAAAGTACTTTTACCTGTATTAACTCATCTAATCATCCCAACAATTCAAAGAGGAGGGACTGTAATCATGCTCACTTTTATTACCATGACACTGAGCCACATCACAACGATCAAAGCCCACACTCATGGTCACACAAATAGATGGTGAAAGAACGAGGATTTGAAACTGGACAGTCTAGCTTTACAGCCTGAACTCCTGACCTTCTCTTGTATATATTATTTTTTAAAAACAGTATCATTTGTTTCTGTTTTATTTTTGTATTTTTAAGAGGTGGTCCTGGGTCATTTGAGAAACATCCCTACCATAAGACCCTTTGCTCGTTTGTGAACACTCATTCTTCATTGATGTTTTTTGTTTTAATATGAAACTGATTTCAAAGAAATAAAAATAATAATATTGTATAAGTAACACTGTATTATCAATTTTATCCTATTTCTCCAAGTTAATCTCTTAAAGATTATCGCTAGGTATACTGTCCAAAAATGTTGTCAATTAGGAAGACATGGACAATGAATAATTTAAAAGTTGAAGTAATGAAGTTCAAATATTTAACATTTTCAAACTGTATTTATATAAAAAACAGGGGCAGCTTGGGTGGCTCAGTGGTTTAGCACCGCCTTCAGCCCAAGGCATAATCCTGGAGACCCAGGATCGAGTCCCAGAGTCCCACTTTGGGTTCCCTGCATGGGGCCTGCTTCTCCCTCTACCTTTGTCTCTGCCTCTCTTTCTTTCTGTGTCTCTCATGAATAAATAAAATAAAATCTTAAAAAAAAAAAAAAAATATATATATATATATAAAAAACAAATGTAAACTATTACATGTTCTGGCCTCTTAAAAATGATCTGAAATTGGCATCCAGTTTTTATGACTGATTTCCAGATATTTCAACTCTCTGGCCAACAAGTTTGAAGAGCCATTGCCTGAATCACAAATATGTATAGATTGGTTTAATACTAACTAGTGGTGCTAATTGAACACAGCTACTTTTCACCTGCTTACACAAAGACTGTCTTCCATTATAAATTAATCTGGTAAGCAAAAAAAGAAGGATCTTTCAGGTTGCAAAACACGTGAATCTATATAAAAGATACACTAAATGCCGGAGCGTAAACAAAGCAAAAGTTATTGCATAACAAATCTCTTCCAATCCTCTTGGGGAAAACAGAATCTGACGGTATTAGGTTCTAACAGGTGCAGATAGCAAGAATTACTTATTCATTCTACCAGAAAGAAAAAGGATAATAAAAAGCATAATTTAATTTATAATTTATGTTTACAAGTGTTATTTTTAAGAGTTACAGTCTGCTTTGCAGATTACTTGGTCTGGTTCAAGTTGACATGTTGCATCATAGAACAAGCCTGAAGGGTCTTCACAACATGTACAGTAATTAACACGTCATTAACACATTAACTAATACACATTCAACATCATCAACGTTAATAGCATAATAATTAACTTGTTGTACACAGCACATAGCACCCCCTGGCACTTTTCAAAATAAATTTGGAAATGCATGCTTTCAAATATTTTAAAAGGTAGCAATTCATATTGAAATACTTTCATCAATAAACGTTTTTATAGTTGTGCATGTGTATTGTATAAATGTGTATTTTATAAATGAGGCATATTTAGTGACACTACAAATTAAATCTATATCTGATTCAAGCTGTACTGGTACAAAAATACGAAGAACAAAGACAAGCCTTACTCTCTGAAAGAACTAGTAATACATTAAAAATTTAATACTTGGCAGGTCAAATCTGGATACTCCCTGCAGAAGACAACCAATATTAATGAATCAGACTACAGAGTCATTGTCTGGGATCCCAAAGGAAACAATAATGCGAGTACAACAAATTCTTAGAACAGAAAATCCTGCAAAACTACTTAATAGAATATCCCTGGTCAATGTCCTGATCATATATATGTTAAGCCTTATAAAATGTTTTTGAATATGCATGCAAGCTGGATCCAGTTTTAACTAAAAATTTACTCTGACTTGACTTTTTCAGTGTAGGTCTTTGCAGTAAACATCTTTGCATAAATATGTGTTTTACCATTAGCCTCTCTCCATATAAGAAATAAACCATTTATTTTTTTAGATCCAAGTTGTTTTATTCCCACAATACAAATAAAGATACAATAAAGCACCTTCTTCAAGAAACAGAAGATTTGGGTTTCTCTAACAATGAAGATGACACAATTAAAAGAAAAGCAAAGAAAAGGTAACAATGGGTGTCATGGTTTGAACTAGGATCCTGCCTGTCACTTCAGGTAGCTACTTTTCTCAGCTGATCTGGAGAACTCTGAGCAGTAAACTGATAACACGAAAAAAGTGCAAAGGATGAGATAAGCAAAATAAACATATAGGCAGTCTACCAGATAAACTCGTTAATTGCTTCCTGGTTTGTTTGTTTGTTGTTGTTAATACTTCTTAAACTATTATTAGAAGTGAGACCCTCTGGGAAACATAACTGGCTAGCTGACTAACTACAGAAGCTCTACTATGTGCCAGGCATGTATTCTTTTCCTTTATTTTATATTCCTTTCAGTTTGATCTTTCATGCATTCATGCTTTCATTCAATGAACCTCTACCAAATACCCATTACATGCACAGCACTGTGTTAAAACTTAAATACAGCTATTTAGCAGAAATTACTGATCACAACTAAGTAACTTCAAATTCCATTAAGAAAAAGAAATGCAATTTTGAAGTACAATTTCCCAGATTTTAAATCAATTAACATGCTATCTATTAAAATTAGTTGTGCAAGATTATCTGTATTCATTTAGTTTTTCATATATAGTTAAGAAGTTCAGATACAGAGTAAATGCCAGGTAAGAAATCTATAAATGTCCTCTAAGTAAAAGCATTTATTTAAAAATGAAATTTATTACTATTCTCTTTGTGTCACCTTTGAGCTCCCTGGCTTAACTGGTGGTAGGAGGTAAATACCATATTAATTTGAGATCAGAAAACTAGTGAAAACACTAACTACAAAAAAAGGGTGCTAAATTATGTTTTCTTCCAGCTTTAAAATTTCACAATTCTATAATAATGACAAAAATCTAATACAAAAATATTAAAAATATATAAACAAAAATATATAAACTTCTAAAAAGTACTTTAAGTCATCTTTTAGAACAGATTTAAGGACTCTCACCTAGTAGCTACTAATAGTTCTATTGCATTTAGTTAGAGAAGGAATAAATTATAATTTAATCCTCAGCAGCAAAGTATCTCCCTATTGAGTTCTTTGCCTAGGGGAAGAAACTGAAAACAAAATATCCCACTTTTAAGCCTCTTATTTTCCAGGTATTACAGTTAAAAATGGTCAGTTATCTAATAAAATACATTTCATACTCTGCACATTGCTTGGTAGATGTGTTTCTTTTTGAGAAGTATCAAGTCATATTTGGGGGATTAGTACCATGATATAAATAATATATACACTTGAGTGCACATGACTAGGATAAGACTCATTTGCTTTTACTACATCTCTATGAAGTTTGTTTGGGTGTAAAGCTACCTGTCTGTTGAGGCCACACTGTGGATGAGCAGAACCGTCAGCAGTTTATCCTGGGGTCTTCTGCACTACATACAATTATGCTAGGGTCACCTGGGTTATATAGAAAGCCTGAAGTTTTAAACTGTCATTAGAATATTGCAGCCTGATTTTAACAATACAGCAGTGCTTCTAATGATCTTAAAGGTAATTCACTATTCAGACCCCAAGCAAAAGATGCAAATGTAGCACTGAAAGCTCCTTATTAAATACCCACAGGCTACATCTCTGTACAATAAGTGGTCCAGGTCTTTTTAGAACATACTAATTAGATGAACAGAGATTCAGATAAATGCAAAACCAGGTCATGCAGCAAAAATGGCAAAATGTTAAAAAAAAAAAAAAGTGGAGGGGATGAGAAAAACATACCAAATAACTCTATCACACTATTATTTAAAAATTATCTACAATAATGAGGCAAAATAAATCATGTCAAGTCACTATTTGACTCACCCAAATTAGGGTGGATATTACTATTAAAGTTAAGTTTTAAGTTTATTGTCAGGAATATGCTTAACTGATGATACAATACTATGAATAATACATTAAGCAAAAGCCCAATCTAAAATTAAATTTGCCTTGGGTTATCTCCCATTACTATAAACATTCAGAATTATTCTGGTTTATAAATGAAAGCTAATATCAAGAAAATACTTTTGGGGGGCTTTAACTCTTTAACAGTTGCATATGCAGTATTGCCAAACCAATACAACCACAGCTTTACGGAAAACAATGCCCTCAATTCTCAATCACTTCTAGACAAGTGCTTACATAGATACATTTAACAGGAAAACATTATATTTGTTATTTAAGATATATCAATACTCAAATAATTTGTTTCCACATGACACATTTGGGCAAGTACCTTTTTAAAAACAAAAACAGAATCTCCCTGTTCTAATCCTAACTTTGTAGGAACTACTGAGTGTAGTCTAGTCCTGGACAATGGCAGTGAGGCACTGAAATAATCACCAGCTGGCCAAAAAGATTAAGACACTATCAACTATATTTTGAAGCTTTAGGATTGTGTTGTACTCTCCCCTTTTCATGTACCATCTGACAATGACAATACACACACACACACACACACACAGTCCATCTGAAGAATGTGACATATGCAATAAGGGGAAAAATGAACTACGCATATGATATAAAGGATTTTCATCCCAGAGGTTTTTTTGGAGAACAATTTAGCTTCTTTAGATTGACATCAGCAATTTAGTGACATTATTTTCAATACCACAGAATTTTCTTTTATTAAATAACTTATGGGGAAAAAATACCTTTTGATGTCAAATTGGGGTTCTGTTCTGTTTGTTGTGTTTGGTACCATTCAGTTCTAAATTCATCCATTTCTACTTTAGTACTTACTTTAAAAAGGCTAAATGTTTTATATAACTTTGGGCAACTACTTTAAACAATAAAATTGTACTTATTTTAAAAATTGCACTCCTACTTTAAACAACTTTAACTCTCAATATAAAATAACTGTAAAAAAAAAAACAAAATAACTATAATAAAAATAATCATAGATACCCAGAAGGAAGTACGAAATCGATCAACTACAATTTTAATTTATGAAATTTGAAGCACTAGACTAGAAGTCCAAGGATCTGGATCCTCATTTCATATCTGCTGTACTATTTGGTTGTATGGCCATAGGCAAGTTGCCTCCCTTGAGTCTCATTTTCCTACCTATAAAATGAGAGGACAGAGTTAGATATCCCATAGGTTCTCTTCCCTCAACAAGCTGAGAATTTAGTTAGGTCTCTGATGATTATAAACTATAGTTAGTGGCCCAGTGATTCTGAAATGGGTCCCAAAATTCAAAAAGCCCTTAAATTAATTTTGTTTACTCTGTAGAACAAATGTTGGTCATTATTACACTAAATTCTCCAAAACTTGAATTGTACCACATTCTACAGGAGATTATGAAAGTTTCTGGGAAACATTTTATTCTTCTCTCTGAATCAAGTTTTGGTAAGAAGTGAGGGCAGACTTAAGGATGGTAGTCAGACAGTGCCCTTACTGGTGAGAACAGTAGTTCCTAACTCATAAATTTTATTCTAAATATGGAAAAACACTGCCTCAGCACTTCAAATCTTTCTTAGCCGAGAGGTCAGATCCACAGAACTATAATGTAAGAAGAAACCTCATTATCTATTCTATGGCAGAGTTGACTTGAGGCTCAAGTTACAATTCTTATGTAGAAGCCATTGTATTTAGAAGGCCATATTTGTTAAAGAATGATGTATTTTGTAATGCACTGGGTAGGTAGTTCTTCACAAAATGATTGCCATCTACGAGGCACCTGGGCAGCACAGTTGGTTGAGTGTCCAACTCTTGATTTTGGCTCAGGTCATGAGCTCAGGCTGGTGAGGTCAAGCCCCACAGTGGGCTCTGTGTTCAGTGCAGGAGTCTGCTTGGGATTCTCTCTCTCCCTCTGCCCCCCCCCCCATATACATGTATGCTTTCTCCCTCTCTAAATAAATTAAATATTTTAAAAAATGATTGCCATCTGCAAGTGGATGACAATTGAGATAAGTCACATTAATATTTTAATTATTATAAGAATGACTAAATGAAATAAATATATTTTAAATTTTAGTTAAAACCCATTCCTTAATTAGGGCTTCACACCAATAGTAGTATGAATATATATTCATATAGTTTAAGCACACTATGCAAAAAATGATAATTCTGCCCATGTCCATTACAGAATAAACATGTACTTGTGTGGAAAGCTCCCATAAACTGATACTGTTTCTTACAGCATCTAATCCAGTACTTTCAAATCAGATAACCTCAAATAGCAGTTTTCCCTGCATAAACTAGAAGTACAATAAATTTCAGTACGTGGCTTTTTCCACATGTGAATACATTTTGCTGGTATATATGACATTTCAGAATGGCTTATGCCTCTAACAAATTTGTTGAAGATCAAATATTTTAAACCAAAATTGTAAGTAACAGTTGCCAGAAAGTAGTTAATAGTGAAAATTCTGAGAATCCAGAAAAGGCCTCCTCAATTCATACTTAGACCATTTGCCACTCCAAAATATACTTTTTTTTTCTGGTATTCTCCATAAAGTCTTGAGTTTGATTGGATGGTATAACAAGCAAAATATCTTATGAATGTTTTTTGCCCTCAAGAAGCTATTCTAAATGAATTAGTCTTCCACAAATTAATGAATTCATATTTTAAGATGCATTTGCAAAATGTTCTATCATTCCTATGCTAATTTGCAACCTAGTTAAGAAATGTTAGCTTACTAGAAAAAAAAAAGTCTAATAGGGAATGAATGTTATGTTTGCACAGAAAGAAAAAGGACATGTGGGGCAGCCCCGGTGGCGCAGCGGTCTGGCGCCGCCTGCAGCCTGGGGTGTGATCATGGAGACCCGGGATGGAGTCCCACATCTCCCTGCATGGAGTCTGCTTCTCCCTCTGTCTGTGTCTCTGCCCCCCTCTCTCTGTGTCTACGAATAAATAAATAAAATCTTAAAAAAAAAGAAAAGAAAAGAAAAAGGACATGTGAATATAAAGCCCGTATGTACTGGTTTTGACAAGACACTGCATTTAAGTTATTTTATTATGCATATTATTTCAAATATTCAATAGCATTTAGATATACATCTAACTATTGAGACCTTTTAAACAATGATTACATTTTAAAATTCACATTAAATTACATGTAATTTCTTGAAATCAATTATAGATGAACAGGAAAGGAAACGGTTAATACACTAATTACAATAATTAAGAGTTGCCAATTTAATTATAGCTGGGGATATGAATGTTCTAACATTTGTTAGAGTGTAAAAAACAAACCTTTAATGCAGAGACTTTGTTCACAAACATCTAATGGAGACCTCCTCTACCTCACTCTGTGCTTCTCTGCTGACACAACAGCAATGGGTTCAGATTGAAGAACTTGTCAGCAATCAGGCAGGAGGAGGCTAATTAGCTTGCAGGTTAATGAGTGTGATGGCTCTTGACAGCATTTTGTTACAGCCTCTTCTGTATTTAAACAATAAATGATTACTTATATACAGTGGAGACATTCTAACCATAATAGTCAAGCCCACATTTCATTTTACAAGTAGAAAATCAGTTCTTTTGTTTGTAAATCAAAAATATAAAATTTGCATTAGCTATATATCTATCACAGTCTCACAATTTGGAAAGGAAACAAGCATTTTTAAAAAAAGGTAATATATGTACTTTAAATAGAGGTAAGCCCTTTTGAGATGAAAATTTCCCTTGAAAAGTGCCTGGTGGGTGACATAACTGGGCTGTTAAACTACAGTTTAAATATAGCAGCTGTTTAGTAATGTATTAATAACTTTCCTAAAAGAAAAAATATAAGGAAGATTTTTGTTTTACTTTTTAATTCTAGGTTCCTCTTTCTGTGAAATAAGTAATACAAGGCACACACAGAGAAATCTCCGCTTACCTTGTCAGTTACTAGGGATTTGAAAACAGGTGGTGAATTAAAGAAATAGCTCTATTGAGAGATTAACCCATTTCATCAGCCAGTGGAGAAGGAAATAAGAACATTTTTACAGCATCCCTATAATCCATATTTAGTGGTAACAGAAATGCCTTAAATAAAAGCACTAAGAAAGGAAGTCAGTTGAGTACTTTGCAGAATGTTTATTTACTTTGTATAGTAGCAAGTATTAAAATCTAAGTAGTCTGATTTTTATTTACATGAGACAAAAATGATGTGTGTCCAGGAAAACCTTATCTAAGAATTAAACTGAACTTTAGCTGCATAATTATCAAGGTAAGGTTATTTCAATTTAATATTCAGTGTTCTCCAGAAATCTGAGCACAGACATGGAAGAAACACCTGCTGAGATTCACACTGCTTTCTAAATTATTTTGCATGCATGAAAATATTATTTGTGTACTTTTCTCACTACTATATGATGAACATTTGAAAAAAATAGAAAAGTAATAAAATTTTCAAATATGTACCTTTCTAATGTTCTTTTTTATGTTTAAGAATAAAAATTATTATATCCATCACAATTATGGTAGCCAGTAAATAACTGTACATCAAAAAACTGTAGTAGACCTGGGCAGATTTAGTGGAGGAAAAAAAAGACTAGTGTAAGCACCAAAATAGTTTGTTGCAGAGTTAAAAGCTCCAGGTATAGTAAGTGCCTATAATCTCCAAAGGATGAAAGAAATAATGCAAATTCAAATTCTGTGGCTTGTCATTTTCCCTTAGTTATTTTGAATAAATAATCCTTAGGGTCAAAACACAAGTACTTTTAAAATTTTCCATCTGTTTTATGCTATTTACACATCTGAATTCACCACATTATAAACAGTATATGAATGCAAGTTTCTCTATAAAATGTATACATTCTTAAGAGCAAACATACTATTAACATACCATTATTAGCTTTACAGTTATGTCTTATCACGTATACATGCAGCCTACAACAAATTTTATACTTTATGCCCCTAAGATGGTTAATATAGACCCTTAAGCCCCAAAGGTCATAATGTTGTGCTAAATTTAGCTGGGTATGTAAACTTTTCTAAGTTCAAAACCAATTAATATTTAGAGAGTCAAAATTTTCCTTTGAATTATATGATTAATTCCAACCTAGTGACATTTGGGGGGAAACTGACACCTAGCCAAAATCACAACCCATTCTGCCTGTTTAAATGAGAATATTCCTCAGTCTGAAAAATTATTTATAGAGATTTTTTACTACCCCTGTATACTGCAATGTTATTTCCTTTCCCACACACTAGCAAAGTCCATTTTCACAACTGCTATAAAGCGGCATGTTCACAGCTAGTAAAACAACTCAATAAATAGCCTCACGAAGCTATAGCTGTCTCATATCCTTTCCTCAATAAAAACAGAGGTGAACTGCTTATTTTCAGCAGCACACTATAAGAAGACAGAAGCATTATGACTGCTCATACATTCTGACTATCATTTGCCACAAGCTATATCTGTCAGCATTAAATAAAGCTGCATTATAAATGTAAACAAAACACCCACATCTACAAAATGAGCTGTCCGCCATGGCTGTAGGCATGAATTGAACCTGCTTATTGACTCAGGTTGCTCTTTTTATTTATTCTTCTACAAAGACATGCATTTACTTTACCCTACAAGCATACTAGGTTTCAGAAAGGCAACTAGTCTTGTGCTACAGCAAAAAAGGCACATGTTGACAAATGCATATCTTAATAGGAATAACATGATGTAGGTAAACATTGATCAATTGTTTAAAAATTGATTTATTTAAACAGATTATTCTAGGTCAAAATATTAAATCATAATCTGAATCTAGTCCTCTATATATTTATGAACTGGAAGTACTATCAAAACAACAGAACTTTAATTTCAAATATCTAATGATAACAAAGGAATAGGATACCCACACAATTGTCCCACTCCTCATACCCTGGGTATTCACTGATAAAGTGGTGAGCTAAATATTCAAGAAATTCCATTAGGCAGGGCATAAAATTAACTCAAGCTAACAACAACAACAACAAAAAAATCATTTCTGAAGAAATGAATGTATCATTTGCAACAGGCCTTTTTTCTATACTTTTTCCAAATGTTTTATGCTTAGTGAAACTTACGCAGCCATGTGACCCAAGAATCAAAGGGTAGCAAAAAGGTAACAAAGAAAATTTTGCAAGCTTAAAAACACTTCACCGATTTTATTTTTTTTTAAATTCTGGGGCGTTAATAATTCTGAACTCACTAGAATAAGTTTACATTCTCACTGAAAATGTTTCAAAAAAGTAGGAGGGAGGCCTTTTCTATTATTGCTCCATGAGAGGACATGATCCTAGGGAAGTGGACATCTGAATTACAGACACACTAGATTCCTGGGAGTGAATACAACTATTACAGATAATATTTCAACAGGTGTGCTGCATGTCAAGATTGTAGTGTCTTTCCAGGCTTATTTTTAAAAGGACCATCATCATGCCAAATCATGACAAATGAAGGTATGTTTTGAAGATATTCATTACAGACAGAGCCAAAGTATACATATAAAGTAACAATATACATACATACAGTAAAAATGAAATACAGCATTCTTTCAAATAACCACTGGAGCTCTTCTGTGTACTTGATCAACTAATTTCTCAATTAGTTTTCTCCACTAGATGGACTGATGGTTTTCGGCCTCATGTAGACAAAGCCATAGCACTACATTAAAAATAAGACTAAGCAACCGGAGACTAGACAGATTTCCAGATGACAGAGATCTAAACATATGCAGAGACAAAGTACTCCAAAGAGGTTAGTCTTTGTCACCTGTGGAACAATCCAAGAGTCACTGAGGTCTAAAAGTCTATACCTTTGTCCCTAAGTACAAAATAGCCCACAGATTAAAGTCTAGATTTTAAAAGAAGTAAAATCCAGTGGTTAAAATATTAACATGTACTGTCACAGCTTATTCTTATGTAGGACATCATCCCCTTAAAAGGGAAATCATAAATGTTCCTTTGCTTCTCACTATTTCATAGATGGATATTAATTATTACTGCCTTTCCTTTCTAAGATAAGCTTGTTAACAAGAACTACAGGATTGCTTACAGCTGCTACCCTCATTGGGTAGGTTGCATCATTGTTTATGATGTTTACAGAAAAAAGGGAAATCAGTACAAAGAAATAGTATGGAGTAATTAATGTATTGTAGTGTAGTAATTTCCACTTTCTACCTCCATTTAAATAAAATAAAGCTCAGTAATGCCAGCGTAAATCAGGGGGAGCCACAGGGGAGCACAGCAAGGCAAAGACATTAAAGCCAAACCAAAGCCCTTCTTCACCCAAGCTACTATTATTATTACTTGTGCAAAGCAAATATTCAGCCTCCAACCTTAAATCATTTCAATTCCTATTTCCAAGTATAATTTAATCTTTTTCGGCGACACTTGATGCTTACTTCATCACAGCATAATGACAGATTAAAAAGTTGTTGAATTAAATATTAAAGAGGACTTCAGGCAGTTCTGCATTTTTAAGGAATAACACAGATTGGGGATGAAATGAGAAGCCCAAATGCATATTTTATACCAAAAGGAAAGAATACATATATTTTTCCTTCAGGCCACCTACTTTGTAATAAAACACAGGACAGGTTTTTATTTAGTGGATAAAAATGTGAAATAGTATGATAAGCTTCATATCATTATAATCCGGCACCATACAATGATGTCAAAGCTAATGATGCCAAGTAAGAATATGATTTTTTGAGCAAATATCTTATTTAAATATTTTAAAAATAAGTATATTCATAACATCACTTTTGCATTCTGATTTTAAAAATTAACTTATTTGTGGAAATTTATCTCAGAGACAAAAATCTCACAAATGAAAGCATCAAAAGCAAACATTGTGTAACTGATTTTATGATATAAACTGTTCTGAGTGGGTGAAAAATAAAAGTTGAGCCATACTGATAAATACAGTTCCAATTAAAATGCTGATTAGATTGCTAGGCCTAATTTTGGGAGCCCCATTAGATTCAGGTAATATTAAGGATGAAATATACATAATAGTAGTACCTTAACTCTTCAATGGAATGGAAACAGAGTCAAAAGCAAAATTTTGGACATTTATATGTAGAATATAGACAGTTAATATGAAGACACAGATAGTTAAAATTCCAAGGGCCCATGAATCACTAAGTTTGGTATATGTTTTCAATTTTGTTTATAAAGAACAGATTTTTTTTCCCTTGAGGCTTAAAAGAAAACAAACTTTAAAATTCTTCATTGTGATTTCAAGCAATTTCATGGGAGAAAAAAGAACTCCACGAACATTTTATTCTATTCGTGTAACATCAAATTGCAATCTTTTGTACATGCATACATTTTATACATTATGGTTTTAAGCATCCAAGTACTTTCTTTTTGCTTTTTCATCATTTCATTTATCTGTTACCAATATTGTCTTTTTTATTGAACCACATGCAATTGCCGTTTTTTAAAAAGATTTTATTTATTTATTCATGAAAGACACAGAGAGAAAGAGAGAGGCAGAGACACAGGCAGAGGGAGAAGCGGGCTCCATGCAGAGAGCCCAACGTGGGACTCGATCCCAGGTCTCCAGGATCACACCCTGGACTGAAGGCGGCGCTAAACTGATGAGCCACCAGGGCTGCCCACAATTGCCATTTTTAAAGTAAAAAATGGTCAGATACCATCAGCAATTTCATAGGATTTAACATTCATTTTAGGGAGTTATATTTTTATATATTTGCATTTGAGAAGAGAAAAAGTCATCCACAATAGTATGTTTTAAGCAATTAGAAATGACTTTTAAAAATATGTACTATATCCAACATTTTTCCTTGTATCCCAAAGAAACGAATGGCATTTGTTTTCAAAAACAGTTCATTTTTGGAACAAGTGCACAGTACAAGTATCAGAAAAGTATTAACATTTTTTTTTACATAACGCTTTTTATCTATTTATTGCAAGAAACATAGAAAATGATAAAGGTACTGCACTGATTTCTTCAAAAGTTATTACTTTGGTTGGGACAGAGCTAAATGTCATCATAGCTAGCAACTACACGTGGCCTTGAAAAGATGGCCTAATTCCTTTTGGAAAAAAATTCAGTGTGGTTGCTCCTGGCCGAATGTGACACAATTTACTCAGGAAATTCAGCACACACAATCCTTTAAAGAACAGTACAAAATATGATCATGGAATTGTTTTTGCAAATCTAAAAAAGGGACAAGGCTTTTTAAATTATCCTTTTATATTAACTTTTTTCAAATTTCAGTGCTCTGCTATTCTACTGGCATGGATATGTAGCCAGTCATTCCTTGCAAGCATACATTTCAAAGTTCACACAATTAGATGCGTAAACTACAAGGCAGAAATACTGCACAATAATCTTTACTGATACTCCTTAAAAGTGCTAAAAGAACAGGAAAAAGCACATTCATCCTCCCTACTATCCCCAATACTTTTTGACTAAAGCCAAGTCGCCGGGGACAGGGATGGGGTGGGGGTATAGCAGTGACAAAAAGAGTATTTTTTTATGGCTTCCATATTTAAATCCTGGATAGAGCAATAATCTTAATTTTCTGGACTGTTTTCCACAGAGCAATAATGAGGTAATAATAATTTCCCATCACCTAGGACATAGTAGGTACTCAACAAATGTTTGTACAGTGAAATTCCCTATGGAATTCAGTCTCCCATGGAAAACAGCCATTAAGTTGGGATGCTTCAGAGCCAATTACAGAGGGAAACCTCCAGGAAGATGTTCTTATTTATCGTTGAGGGGTTAGAGAGTTTTTTGTTTTGTTTCCCTTAACCACCATTTTCAAAGGGTGTCCTTGTTTTGTAGCTGGTTTGGAATGTTGTCCAAGATGTTCACAAGGTGATTATGCCATCCTCCTCTGAGATACCCCGGTCGGCAGCAGGCAGTGAAATCAGGGAAAATCCAGCCTCTGTGGTCGCGGGGCCGCCAGTCAAGTTTCAGGTGTGGGTCTGCAGGGACTAACTCTCCGGCTCGGGGTAGGTCTGACTCCGAGGTGAGGCTGACCTAGGGGTGCGAGGCCGGCGGCGAGCGTCCAGGCAGGAAGCGCGGGCCTCCCGGGCCGAGGCCCAAGCGGCCAGCTACCCCCCGGGGCGCAGCCGAGGCCGCCGCGGGCGCAGGGGGCGGGGACGGCTCGGCCTTCGAGGGGCGCGCCCATTGTTCTCCGCGGCGCCGAGCGGCGGCCCGGCAGCCCCGCAGCCCGCGGCGACCCGGGCTCCCCCTCCCGCGGCCGCGCCGGGAGGCCCTGGGGCCCGCCCGCTCCCGCTGGAGCGCGCCCCCGCCCCTCGGGCTGATGGCGAATTCTCACCGCCCTGACTGCATAATTAATGTAAATGGAGCAGCCTCCGTGTCATGTGCGGGCTCTTTGGGTTTACTTTTGTGCGACACTTACACAGGAATATTAACTAGAGAAAGCAGCATCACAACAGGGGTGGAAAATCAGCCTGTCAGGGACTCATTCCAAATGCCACGGAAAGCGGAGCGGCTTCAAGATTGTTTCATCAAGGTGATTGAGAACAAAAACTACTAAGGAAAGAAAATTCGGGCTTAAACTGAGCTCCCACACATCCATTATTTATCTTTCTAGAATCTTTAGAATCGAGATTCCTAACACATCTTTATGCAAAACTCGGGACTTGAGGTGAAGAGTGAGGCTGCTGCGTGTGTGCACAGCCAAAAGAGCCTTGGCTCGGCCGGTCCGTGAGCAACGCGCACCTACTCCACGCGCGTGCAGACGCCCTTCAGCAGCGCACAGCCAGGGAAGAAGAGGCCAGGACCAAGAGACGCCTCTCCACGGGTCAGTGAGTTACTCCCGAGAAGCCACGGGTAGTCGTGGGCCACCCCACACTTAAATGAAGGCCGATGTCCCCGGGGATGCTCAAGAACTCTTCAATAAGGTGCCCAATTTATATTATGCTATTCTACCTCCAATCAAACTATGTTAAGGACATTTTGTTGTAGTTTGTGTTCAATGTTTTTCTTTCCATAACCTGATGTGGAAGAAAAATACTTTACAAGTCAAAATAAAGAGTAAACCTGCAAAAGCACATTTTACACCAAAAATTATCTTTTAAAATACTTTTTACTTAATATAGATAATCATCCAGATATTCCATGTTGGATGTCTGCTCGTTTCCAAAGAAGCAGAAAATGTGATATCCCAAGCCTTCTGCTGTCTGACCTAAATTAGCACAAAATCTTGCTACATCTTTTAGTCTACTGGCCTACTAGAAACATTATTCTGCAAAATAAGACTTTACATCTCAAAGGTACACATTTAGTTACTTAAATTCAGTTAGACTTAAGGAAGTGGGGCATTACAAATTTAGGAACAAATAATCAGTTGCTCTAAGTGTTTTTGTAATGGTATGTAATCAAACCCCAAACTTCCTAATTTTTAGTTTTTACACAATTTAGGAAAGGATGAAATACTTTAGAAAACAGACCCCCAAAATCCTTCAACAAGAAAGACAAACTGTTGTAAATTTCAACTCACAAATGTGTTGTGTTGATAAGGTACAGCAAGAACAAAATCAGAATACCAAATCTTACACCTTTCAAGTGCAAGTGTTTGTTTTTTTAAGGCATGTGTGCCACCTCTCCTCTTACACAACAGAGTGACTTAATCCTGAATGTTCTCAAGGAATTCCTCCACACAAAGGGGTCAGTTGTAGGCCACACAATAACCTTATCCATATTTGGCTGTTCAGTGATTGAGAGCTAAATCCACATGCATGTCTTTACTGGCTTAATTAAGGATATGTACAATAATGGAAAATAATACCTTTATCCATTCAATACACTACACAACAGAAGAGATCAAAATGGACATGCCGATCAAAAGGTTTACTTAAGACAGGAAGCAGCCCGTTAGACCATTATTATAAATTAAAGGTATTATATTCAAGTCATTTTTTTATTCAAGTCATTTTTAATCTCCTAAAAATGAATAACCCTTCTCCGCAGATTAAATCATTTATCTCTACAGAAGTAACATTTCTTTTATGTCTAAATGCATATATTCCTTCATTATGCTTCAGCTCTTGTTCTAGAAGTAGTAGAGGTCTATTACTCTCAATTCTCAATGTTCTCACCAAGTTCGGGCTCCTCTCTCTTTACATGCCATAACTGACACATCACATATTTAAGTAAAAGCTCCTGCATTTAAAAAAGGAGGACTCACAAACTGATGAAGCACAGTAATCTTATCTCCCGAATCTCATTTTATTGCACTAAAATTCTTCTTGGCATTCTGTAGTTAATAAGTTCTATGCAAAAATATGCTGCTTTATGACCAGTCACTATGCTTGGTAAACAGAAGATAAATTCACCCTTATGTTCTAAAAATAACTAAATTCACTTTCTAATTCTGAAACTTTTTACTTTTAAGAACTTAAAATATGTATTAAAATATATCAATCTTGATGTTTTTAAAAGAACACCAAATTCAGGATTAGTACAAGGAAGTATAAACAGAAAAGCCCCTTGAGATACTGGTGTGAAACCTGCAGCTCATTGATTTTGTTCTTGATAATAGGCTATTAAATTGGCGAACATGCTGACCTTGTGTGCAAAGGCAGAATTGTGCATATGCAACAGAAAGTTAAAAACAGCTTCAAAATGATTGTTTAAAACTGTTGGCTACAAAACCTTAAAATATAGACATTCCATAGTTTATTTAAAATTGGCAACCACAATTTAACAAACTATTCTAACAAATGATTAGCATAGCGTGTGCTTTTCTTTAGCCATCAATTATGACACAGGGTAATGCAGGGCACAACTTAAGTGTCAAATTACAATATTCTATACAAAACCACTTTGCAACACAGCTTTCTGTTTGCTTAGCAATTACTACAGAGCACACTGCTTTTCATGAAAGGAACTGGTCAGAACTGTTTATAAGAATTACCACAAATGTTTATATACTTATATTAAAAAGAATTAGTTGACAATTTCATAAAATTTCTCTTTAACCTCTAATAAAATGGTTGGATTACCTTGTGATGCTTTAAAACTCTGCATACAACCAAAATGGCCTGAGTCTTTCTTTTTCTTTTCAAAATAAGATTCATCTGTGGTATATGTCAAAAGTAGAATAATACTTTTCAAGACCAAAGTATGAAAAGTCTGTTCAATAATTTGTCCACTAAGAAAATTTAGAACTTTTATTATTTTAATGGCTGGCATAGTGCAAGTCTAAATTAGTGAAATATGTAATCATTCTGAAGACAGCAACAGATCGCTTTATAATTCTCAGTAAGATAAACACGGATTTAAATGCAAAATAAACTAACAAAATTTCAGAAATGTGGTTCAGGTTGTAATTTTCACATGGCAATCACTGTTTCAAATTCTGGATTTATCAGTAGTGAAAATGAATAAAGGTTATCTGTCTTAATTGTGGACCATCCATTAATTCATAAAACTCTTATGTGAATAAATACTTAATGAGAAAAGGGAAAAAATACACAAAACAGTTTTTATGCTGTTTTTTCCGTTCTGCTGCTGTCCTTTCTCCTGCATTTGCCTAAAGGCTCTCAGTAAATTACACTCCCAGTAAATGACTGTAATTTACCCGTTGAATTCCCTTGTTCAGGAAAAGCACAAAAACACATTCCAGCATTTCCACAGCTCAAATTTACCATTCGGGATGTCAAGAACAATCCATGGGCAGTAATTTGAAACTGTTTGAACCTTCAAATGAGGGAAATTAGAAATGTTTTGAGAGCTAAGATTTTCAGTGAGGAGATAAAAACCTGATAAAAATCTCTAACTGTTCTGGTTCCTTTTTTCCCCCTCCCATATCAGAGGCAGAGGCCTACATAAACTATTCCACAGTGGGTTTTGAGACAGTGCTATAGAATATAATATTAATAATATAAGTCAAATTTATATTTACCAGGTTAATTTTCAATGATAATATACGCTGCATTAATATCACGCTTAATGTTAAAAATATAGATCCTGCTATGTACTTTCTATCACAACTATCTCCCTGTGCACTATCCACCTGACCATCACTCAAAATAACTTCCTCTAGTACAACTTATATGAGCAAAGTTATAAAGACTCAGGGGCCCAAGAATATCCAGCAGTTACTGTTAAAATTATTTGTATGAATAAGAACAAAGACTTTCTATTTATAGTTATGTTTCAATACAAAGAAATCCCATGCACAAAGAAATGTAAACATTTACAATGACCAAACTTGAATTATAGCACTTAATATTTTAATATGCAACACAGGTCAACATATAGAATAAGCCAGCATAATTTCCAGTGTAGACACTTACTGCTATAAGACACACATACCCATGCCCCTCCCCCCCCACACACACCCTAGAGTTAAGAACATTCAATAACCAAAACAGCCTATTTTACTCTGTCTAAAGGCAGGTTTTCATATGGCAAAATGGTTATAAATCCTCATTATCCTAAATAAAATTACAGCACTTTAAACATTTCCAGGGAGAACATTCTCTCTTCTAAACAACTACCTTAGCGAGTAATAGGAAGCAATATGGTTGCACTTGTGTCACAGTTGGAAGCCTTTTTAAACTGTCGCCCTGCTAGCAAACCGATTCTACATATTAAAATGAATGTGTTGCTTATTTCAAGGGGAAAAATCATTTATAAAATCAAGACCATTAGGATATTGGGACTCACTTCCTCTTTAAAGTGAAGGAGAAGTACAGAAGGCAATAATCTATAAATGTATACATAAACGTCACTCTCCATCAGTGTTCTTAGAAGAAAAGGTATTCCTGAAAGATGAGGCTTTGTATATTTAACATTTAATAACCAAAATAGCCCACTGCACCAAGTATTTCTGATCACAAATTAGATTGGGGAAAAAAACCTCTAAATTTCCTTCTTTAGTGTAAAAGGTGAACTTTTACAAATGTCTCCAACTAAATTAGATAGCCTGTTAAGAAAAAAATAATATATGTGTATTTTTATCTACTTTAGACTATCCATGAAGAGCATCCTTTTCCCAATAGTTTTGTTGGTATTGAGGAGTATTCTAGCTATTATAATAGCTGTATAATGACTGTAACAGATTAATAGTTTAGATAAGTTTAATATCAGACCCAAGCTAATATGTGGGCCCAACTTCTGATTGAACCCTGAAGTTCAAAGAGAAAAATGAATGAAACATTACTGCTAACTGGGTAAAGATGCTATTATCATGTTCAAATTTGCATTTAATAGTGAAAAATATATTGAAACTTCTCTGGGTATACAATGACTTTGTATACAATGACTTTCTTTGGGTATACAAAACTTTTCTGGTGTACACCCAGAAACTTTTATCTGGGTATACAATGGTCCTATGATTTTTAAATTCCACATAGATAATGGAAGAAGTTCTATGTTCCCAAATGCAGAATGATGAACATCTCTCACCAGTGATCTGTAGGGCAGTGCTGCTCTCTATTGAATGATTGTTTCTAAAACACACCTTGTAGATTTATAAGCCTTAAGTTTGTTAGCATTTAATGTGAATGGCTTAGTTTTTGTAATTTCAGGTATTTTTATATTTGGAGTATGTTTTTAATTCAATAAATACTTCCAGCACACTGTGTACCACCATGTTTAACTGGGAAAAGCAACTAGTAATAAAGTAATTAACTTCTCAACCAAGATACTGTATGTTCTGTTGTTCTTGATTGAAATTTTCTCAGTTAATTTCTAGACAATTACATTATCTATTTCATAATTGCAAACCTGGATGAATTGTTTCTAAAAGTTGCATCATGTTTCATGCCAACAGAACCTATGAATACATAAAAGCTCCTGGTTCTAATGTCACTGTTATCAAGCCAAAAACAATTATAGTCATTTGAGTTATAGCAACCAATAAACTTAGATAATCACCATATGCAACACAACATTTTGGCACTTGAACTTAAAACTCTTGTAGACAACTATAGATTGCTTCTAATGCAGAGCACTCTTGTCCTACCCAAGGCTGCCAATAGAAATGCCAAAGCTGCTGAATACTGCGCATCCTAGTAATGCTGTCAGTAAATGGCACATTCACACAGCCCCCAATCCTCTCTTCCCAGGCATGGTCTTCTCCAGCTGCAGCTTAATTTCCTGTGACTTGCCTAATTACTGTAATTAAGGATTAATTGCCATTAATTATTCACACATAAGCTCATCGCAAATCATGGGGTAAATGTCTTATGAAAGCTGCCATACAAGCCATGTATAAACACACTGGGATGCTTCAGGCAGGCGAATCTATCACTCAGCCCTCAAGCAAATCTCTGTGCTTCTCTTACAAAAACAGCTATAACTCTCAGAAACTCGACAGTCCTTTCAGGTAAGCATTAGGTTACAAAGCATGTTTTCCTGTGGAAGCCACAACGGTTTTATTAGTACTATAAATGCTGTTTTATCTTTCCAACTGCTATTTTTATGTTTCCATTTTTATTCTACAGTGCTCAGTTTAGGACAACCACTTGCTTCAAGGAGGAATGTTTGCAGTTGTTACTTTCCCCCATCACAGTTTGAAATAGTTCCATGTGGTTTACAACATATGACCATGCAACTGGGATCAGCATGCTAAAAAAAAAAAAAAAAAAAAAGTCAATGTATTGGCTACACAAGTAGGATGGAAACCATCTGATTTCCAAAAGTCACAGTTTCTCTCATTGGTGTAAAAAAGCTATAGAACACATATTTGGTCACTGCTAGGGTGTTCCTTATAAGGCAGGTTACTAGCTCAGCCACAAAAGTACCACTGACAGTAATGACTATAAATGGCAAGAAAACAAAATATCCTCATATAGATTACTTTTGTATTAGCTGGGTTCCTCATTTTTATGACAGCATCTGGTATTTTCACAATACAAAATACAGACATCGTTCCTTTGAAAAGCTAGAAAAAAAACTGTTTCCTCCAAGTATTTCTAATAAGCCCTAAGTCAATGAGAGAACTTTCAAGTCTTAGTCTAGAAATTATACCCCTAATGCTTCTTTCCAGTTATCTAGGGTCTACCATGTTTGAACGGTTTAAAACAGAGGAATTCATTTTAACAACAGAGTAAACTATTGTATATGCTAAAAGTCTTAAACTACATCGACACTATGTATTATCACTGCCCTAGGAAATTTAAGCCTAAGTAGGCAGAATGTTGTTCTAATTGTTATGTTAGTTCCTTCTGCAGCAAATTAATGCATGAAACATTTTCATTTCAGTACATGTCTGTGTGTCTGAGTTAAACATTTATGTTAATAGACCTTCTGGCAGATTTCTAATGTTTCAAATACTTCTCAAGAACAGTGACTTTCAAATAAGACTTCTTTCCCCCATTTTCTGCAATAGTTGAAATGGGTACATGGCAAATAAAACTTCTCAGTCTTACAATATCAACTACTTGAATAACTACAGACCATCTCTACAGCACGCAAAATACCAACTAAGCTGATAGAACCACTGGCTATTCAAAATGAAAAAATATATATACATATATACCCTCTACTGTTTATTTTTTTAAAAAAGATTTTATTTATTTATTCACGAGAGACACAGAGAGAGAGAGAGGCAGAGACACAGGCAGAGGGAGAAGCAGGCTCCATATGCAGGGAGCCCGATGCGGGACTTGATCCCGGGACTCCAGAATCACGCCCTGGGCTGAAGGCAGGCGCTAAACCGCTGAGCCACCCAGGGATCCCCCCTCTACTGTTTAATATCTAATAGATGGCATACATTCAAATTGACCAATTCTTGAGAAAGAAAAAAAAAATCACCTTCAATTTCAACAGATTTAAATTAGGGAATCCATGATTTCTATACTGATAACAGTGTTTCCAATAGCCTCCAGAGCCGCCTTTACAAATACCCACCCACCCAATTGAAGAGTAGACCAATATTAGAAACCAGATAACTGAAACCACAAAACTAGAGAAGCAGTCCAGTTCTTGTATATTTAATTTCCATTACTCTCTAAAGTAATGAGAGATGCAAAAAGCCTGATAGCACTCCTTAACTGAGACACAGGTCTTTTTTTGTAACATTGGATTTCTAAAACTGGAATCATAGTTACAAAGTCTTAAATTTTTTCACTGTTGAATTATATGTGTAATCTAAAACTGCAGCCTGGAACTTAAGTTAATATTTAACAGTGATCATGAATACTCCCAAATCTACCCATCTGGGCCACTCCTCCCCCAAAAAAAATTTAGAGAAGAGAGTAAGGCTCCTAAGGATTGATAATTCAGGACTCTTGCATTCCTACTCAAATAAGAACACTGTACACTTATGTAATAATTTCAAAATTTGGAAACTCATACTATAGGGAAATTCATAAAATTTTGGAAGAAATGTATCATTTATTATCATTGATAATGATATAAAATAAAATTAAAAGGTGTTCAGATTTTATTATTACTGTGTTTTACATTTATCTAAAGTTCAGTACTTGAACTTAGCTGTCATTTTACTAACTCATTTCTACATCCCTACTCTAGAGTCAGCAGTCAGTGACACAGAGAACTGTTAAAATCCGCCATCCCAACACAGAGCTTTACCATCAATGTCATCTAATTGATACTTCCCTATTTCTGTCACCTTGCCTTGATGCCAGCTGCCAAGCTCTGCCATGTCACTTTCCATTTATGGACTCCCAAGTCCCTTGATCTGGCTAATTAGGGTTTATGTGTTAATTGGAGTAAATACAAAGATGGGAGTCACAGGCACAAATTTCAAAGCACAGCCATAAATTGAAGAGCTGATAAGCAGGGAGAAGATGCCTTCATGGAACAAGTGTCAAGTTTATTTTATCACTGGAAAGACCTAGAATTTCCTGACAAAGTGACACCTTTAAATTTTTGAAAAGACTTAATGAGAAGAATAGTAACTAACACATTAAGAATATTGCTCTGTAGCAAAAAAATACACAATACATTTAAACTCAGTTCAAGAATGCACAGCTCTCTTTTTAAAAATATTCCTGGAGCTGTTTCTATTCAGTAAGACAGTTTTTTTTTTTTTATTTCGATCTTATTTCAAAGGGAAAAACATACCTTGCTTTTAATTTCTAATAAGAAAAATCTAAGATAAAATCCAGTATTTGAAAACCCTGAGATGTGATTTAAGTGAGGAAAATGACATTTTCATTAACATTCTGGATATATTAATACTTTAATTCCACTAAAAGAGAACTGTTTGATTTAGAAATAATTACCACAAATTATAGCAAAGAGTTTCTGAATACTATACAGACAGATTTAGGATACTATATTTCAGATGCTTATCTCAAAAGTCAGTTAAGACTGAAATAACTTTAGAAGGAGTCTGCATGATTTCTGTAGTGATCAGAGTGTTTCCAACACCCTCCAGAACCTTCTTTATGAAAACATAACCGTCAGTTGGAGAATACTGCCTTTTCTAGCATCTGGTGGGGAGGAGCAAAATCAGAAAATTAATATGGAAATAGTTGAAAGACATGGTAAAGTCTTTCTTTTCTATTTTGCTTTTATAAGAAAAGTTTCATACCTGACCTGTCACATTTTGTCAACAAGAACCTAATAGGAGGACTGCTTCCTTCCTAACACTTACAAGTGTTATAGCTGTTACAATAACCTTTGATTGGTTGTTAATAAAGGCGACAATAGCAAATGCCGTCCATGCTGCTACTAGTACTTATATTTAGACAGCACTTTACAGCTAACAAAGAGCTTCTACGTGGATTACCTTAAGTTATGGTAACTAAAAGAAGTTAGGTAACATATCTAAAATATATACCTAAGGATTTTTCAGAGAGAGTATTCAAATTGTTTTCAGGTTGATGATCATTTACCTATACCAGAACGATACTATCTTCCAAAAGCATCAATGTAATAATAAAAGTACTGAAAAATACAATTAATAACTAGTACTCACATCTATGTGGTAGTTCTCAAAGGATCTATTTAAGTAGTAGCTTAATATTTATGAAACAGGTATATCAAAAATCTTTTTCAGTCTTTCCTTCCCTTTCTTCATATCTTTTTAATTAACATAACATGGTATTTGTTCTTGTAATAATTTATGATAACTTAGGTTCTACATTTTGAAGAGGGTCCTTGGGTAAACTTCATGTTTCTCTTATAGGATTCTACAACATTCCTTTGGTATTTTCAACTCATTGGCCATAAGTCTAAATAATCAAACCTTTGAGTAAACAGAAGAAACTGCAGAACGAGTAAAAGACCCATTTAAAGAACCATAATATGAAAACGGAACCTCAGATACTCATCTTATCTTCTGATAAAGAACAGTTTCCTTAAGAAGCAATATTCTCTGGAAAACTTTTTGATACCAGCATTGAGATTTCTGAAATATGTGAAATATATGACAAAATTCCATTTAACTTTTTTTTAGAAAAAAGTCACTTCCTTCTAGTGGTGTATATCAATACAAGAAAGGTAGTTAAAATTCCTGTATAAGGAACAAGTGAAAATACCACATGAAAACATCTGAAACCCACATCACACATTATATCACTAGCAACTTTGTACAACTTTTTAAACAAAACTATCTTGTAACTTAGTGTGAGGTTTTAACTGAAAACAACCAAGCTAATTTCTACAAATTAACAGATGTCCATGAGAAATAGTAAGAAACAAAGAAATGCATATGTGAACATTATCAGCATCCAAATGAGTTTATTGTAAGACTCTTTAAAGCACATCTGATCTTGGCTCCAGCCTGTAGTCTACCTTTCAACTTGCAAATGACAGTGTCACCAAACACTGTCCTTCCATCAATCAAGCTGGATCATGAATATACAAAAGGCAGCAGAGAAGCTGGCTACCTCCTGCAGTTCAACTTGGCCTAATTATCTAGGCCTTTCTTTTGGTTACAGTCTGAAGGGTATACACCCAGTCAGCTGCTGGGCAGCCGGAGGCCTAATCAAGAGGGGTTATGCATACTGACCCTTATATGGACATCCAATGCAAGTTAAATGTGAGCACCAAATGTCATCTTTCTTATTCATCATTATGAAATTTCCCTCCCCTTTCGAAATACCAATCTGCTGCCATTTTCAGACACTCCTCTTACCCCCCTCCAAGCTGTCATTTCACTGTGCTTGCTGCCAGTTGAGTGAATTAGCATTCTAACTGATGTGCTGCTCTTCTCAGACAAATCCTTGAGCTGCGTTAACTAATGACTTCTCTCCAGAAAAAGGAACTGATAGTCAACCATTGATAAAAGAGAGTCCATTTCTACAAATCACAAACAATTTGCCATAATGGTGGCAAAATCAGTAAAGAATCAGTATGGTTGCCCACTTCCCCTTGTGTTTTTTACTCATTCCACTACCAAGAAACAACCATCACCAATGAATGGAATATAAAGCTGCTAACTAGTCAGCTGCACTTGAGTAAGATGATGCACTCTAAGCAAGACAGTTTATTAACCAAAGCATTGATAGGGTGGAAAGAAAACAAACAATGGAGAGCCATTTTCATATCTAGTCAAAGTCAGGATGTATTGATAAGACTATAAACGGCCCAAGTGCCCAGTGCCATTCCATCTGCACATAGTATCTGATAGTTGTTGTTCTCCATGATGTTAACAATAATGATATAGAAGATCAAATGTAATGTAGCTAAGGCCACCCACCACTAGAACTGTGATGTGGAAATGGAAAGGCATGTCCAAGTCTTACAAATGTTATGGAGAATGATATATAAAAGTAGAAGATGGGAATAAAAGATTCTACCTTTGTATCAGGGGAGATATAAAAGAATCCATTACTAAAGAGGAAACTGAGAAAATGAGAAATTTTATGGGCTACACACACACACACACAGCTTAATTTCTCTCTGTTTCAACACAATTATGTAGTTCCTTGACAGACACACACCAAAGAGGTAATACCATCTGGTATGGCAGAATATACTACAATGACTTAAATATCCCACAAGTCCTAGAAAAAGTGCTGGAAAGTCATATCTAGCTGAAATTGCAACCTCAAAAACATTTGCCTGAAACAGGTAGGGGATGGGGTGAGAATCGGAGAAAGCTTACTTTATGACAAGGTAAGAGTCTTTCAAGGTCAAGTATGGAAGTTTCAATTATTACAGTACCCTGAGTATTTAATTTGTGAATTTAATATGCTCTCATTCAGAGATGTCTGGCTCAGTGGCTGAGCCGCTGCCGTTGGCTCAGGTAGGTCTGCCTTTGGCTCAGGTCGTGATCCCAGGGTCCTGGGATCGAGTCGGGCATCAGGCTCCCCACATGGATCCTGCTTCTCCCTCTGCCTGTGTCTCTCATGAATAAATAAAATCTTAATAAAAAATTATGTCCTCATTCAATATGTGTTCTTTAAAACCTATTTTCTAGTCAACTAGGACCTATATACAAGTCTCCGGGGGACAGAGAAATATGTATGATACGATATTTCTTCAAGCTGTTTATAATCTCACTAGAACGACAAATACGCACATAAGGAATAAAATAACACCAAGTTTAAATATGATGTCATTGCAATACAGACTAGGAAACAATATCATTATATTCTTAAACTACATTCTTAAATAAGTGCTAATATTAAATAATAAAATAAAAAGCACATAAATAAAAGGTAAGTGAGTGATGCAAAAATAAGTTTTCTGATTCAGATAAGGGATGTATCCTAAAGGAGGCACATAGCAAACAGAGTAAGTGAAGCTATGAAATATGACCTACCTTGAAAGCACAGTATGGAAGACAGTATGAGGAGAATGTTTTTCATATTAGAAAAAAAAATTATACCATGAGGCAGAAATTAATCAAGTCTTCTTGAAGAAAGAAAACAGACCAGTCTGATGAGGACAGAAAGTTCTTTTAGGCAAGTGATAGCGGCTAAGCCTTTTCTGGGTCTCTAAACCAGGTTAGGGGTCTTCTAAAAACGCTTTTCTTCAAAAATTCTTTACTTTTCCTTTAAAATAAATGAACAAAGAAACCAAAAGTCATTCTAAGTCCACCTTCCCAGCTCTTTTGAACTTACTTTTATCACGCATAGTGCTTGATCTTATTCATCTTTCTATTGCCAGTATCCAACATAGTCCCTGGCAAAGAGTTAGTGCTCAGTAAATGGTGGTTGAATGAATAAAAGAATGAAGGTCCAATTCATATCGAGTCAAGAATTCTAGGCTAAGAGGTTTGAGCATTATCTTAGAGGCAACAGGGAATAATTAAAAGTTTGATTAGCATGACATATGCAATATCATAGGAAGTTCTATTACAAAAGCAATTTGGCAGCAGAATGTCAAGAAGATTGAACCAAGAATTAGAATCAGGAGTTCTGGTTAGGAGGTTTTTGGAATAATTTAGGCAAAAAAATGATGAAGATCCTGAGAACAAAAAGGAATTGATGTAAGAAATGTTTTTTAAGAAAGATCAATAGGATCTGTCTTCGATTTGAGATATAGCATGTGCATACTAAATTCAGGGTTGGAATGCCATTAAATCCAATCCCTCTGGTAAATACTTGGTTTCATATTTCCACCAAGTGGCTCTACCCAGCTCCATCTTGTGTAAGAGCTCTCCCAAAACATCTCTCTAGTTTTATAGACAGTGGTATTAGTTAGTCCTTACTCTGGTTCAGCCAAATCTGTTTTCTGTAGGTAGCTAAGTTTCTCTGCCTATAAACATAAAAAGGCTCCTTTCCTCACTACATAATAATCTTTCAAATAGTTGGTGTTTATGAACTGACCCCATCCCCACCAAAGTCTTCTCTGATAGACACAAAACACAAATATAGAAATGGTTAAGAAAGCAATAATATAGTCACTCAACAAAATATTAGGGAGTCAATAAAATTGTTTTTAATGTTAACATGACAAGTGTTTACATTGTAGTAGTCATAAGAAAAACACACAATACTGTAAAAATAAATGATCCTAATTATAAAACAAAAATATGCACTGAAAAATGAGAAGAGTGGGGAAAATGCAAATTGGTTACTCTTCTGAAGGAAAATTTAGCACTATCTTTTATAAATGTGTACACACTAGACCGTAGGAGTTTCATGTACCCGGGAGAGAAACTCTAATGCATGGGCCAGACAGATGCATATGTGTCTTAGTTATACCTAGAAGCAAAAGTCCCCTGTCACTTGACTTTTAAAATCAGGTTTCATCTATATTATGTCACAAGTGCATTGTATATAACTGAATGACTGTAAATAAAACAAGTTACCTATTCATTAAGCAACTGATGGACTTTAAGGGAGTTATTTCCCAATCTTCTATTAAAAACAAAGCTGCTATAAAACATTTAAACACAGTTGACCTTTGAACAACACAGGTTTGAACGGTGGAGAGCCAATTACACATTTCTTTTTTAGATTTATTTATTTATTTGAGAGAGAGAAAGCATGCATGTCCATGTGGGGGCGGGGGTGGGGGAGAAGAGCTGTTGGGGGAAGGGGCAAAGGGAGAGGGAGAAAGAATCTTAAGTAGGCTCCAGACTCAGCTAACAGCCCTACAAAGGCCTTGATCTCATGACTTTGAGATCACTACCTGCGCCAAAACCAAGAGTTGGATGCTTAACTGTGCCACCCATGTGCCCCACACATGGGTTTTTGTTTTTTTTTTTTTTTACAGTGCAGTAGTGTAAATGTATTTTCTCATCTTTATGATTTTTTTTTCTCTAGCTTACTTTATTGTAAGAATACAGTACACAGTATATATAACATACAAAATAGGTGTTAATTGATTGTTCATATTATCAGTAAGGATTCTAATCAATAGCAGGCTATTAGTAGTCAAATTTTGGGGGAGTCACAAGGTATATATAGATTTAGGGGTTCATGACTGTAACCCCCACACTGTTCAAGGGTCAATTGTACCTGTCTCTAGATATATGTGTAAGCCTTTCTGTAGGACATATACCTAAGAATGAAACTCCTAGTTTATAGTGTATGCCAATCTTCAACTTTACTAAACATTGCCAAGTTATTTTCCAATGTTGTACCAATTTATATTCCCACTAACAACATAAGAGTTCCTATTGCTCCACATTCTTGCCAACATTCAGAATTTTAAGTTAATTGACATTCATTTTATGCGTTCTTTCTTGGTAAGTATTCCATGTGTACTTGAAAAGAACACATATTCTGCTGTTATTGGGTAGAAGAAAATATCAATTAAATCAAGTTGGTTGACAGTGTTGCTCAAGTTGCTTTTACATCCTTATTGGTGTTTCTAAGATAACCCAATCTTGCATGAATGATGTAAGCTGAATCTGATAGAGTACATACCTGTGCATTGCTGGACTCAGTTTGGTAATATTTTTTCAGAATTTTTTCATCTTTATTTATGAATGAGACTGCCCTGACATTTCTTTCCTGTACTGGTACCAACCTGTTTCAATATCACAATTATATTAGTGTTATAGAATTAGTTGAAAAGTATACTTCTGCTTGCAACACTATATAATTTGTGTAAGACTGAAATTATCCATCCCTTGAATGTTACAAGAACTCACTTACAAAACCCTCTGGTCCTAATGTTTTCTGTGACAAAATTTAAATTATTGATTGATTTATTTAATTACATATAGGATCATGTACATTTTCTATGTTTTGAGTAAGGTTTAGTAATTTGTATATTTCTACTAATATTCCATTTCATCTAAGGTGTTAAATATATTGACAAAATGTCTTCTTTTTAATCTCTGCCACATATGTTTTGGGGTTTTTTTAAAGATTTTATTTATTTATTCATGAGAGACATAGAGAGAGAGGGGCAGAGATACAGGCAGAGGGAGAAGCAGGCTCTATGAAGGAAGCCCGACATGGGACTCGATCCTGGGTCTCCAGGTTCACGCCCTGAGCCAAGGGCAGATGCTCAACCGCTGAGCCACCCAGGCATCCCTGCCACATATGTTTTATCCATTTTTTTCAAATCCAGTATTAATTTGTGCTTCATCCCTCTTTTCGTTCTTTTAAATGTTTCTGACCACTCTTTATCAGAACTTTGTCAACTTTGAAAGAACAAGCCATATTGTTTTTTTTAACCTGTTTCATTAAATGACCTTCAAATTTTTCTTATTTTTAATATTTTCTTTAGGTTTATCCAGCTATGCTTTTAAGCTTTTACATTGGATTTTAGTTAATTTACATTAGACCTCTTTTATATTATAATGTAAGCATTTCAAGCTAAAAAGTTGAATGTAAAGCTTTAGTTATATCCCATAAGTTTTGTTATAAGTAGTAGCAATTTTATCATTTCAAATTAGTTTAAGACATTTTACAATTTCCCTTATAATTTCTTCTCTGGCTAGAGAATGATTTAGAAATATATTTAAATGTCTAAATATTGTAGGGGTTATTTTATCTTTAGATTTTTTTGTTGATTTCTAGCCACTTGTTTTGTCATAACAGCATATGGTACTTGTGATGTTGTTTCTTTTCAGTCTGTTGAAGGTTGATTCATGATTAGGTTTTAAAAATTGTTCCTATTTATGCTTGAGAAGAATATGCATTCTGTAGTTCCTAATGATATATTCTCTACATTTCCACTAAGTCCAGTTTGTTCATTGTATTTTTAAGCCCTTCTATATACTTACAGAATTTTTTTGTCTGTCCTATCATTGCCTAAGAGATGTTAAAATCTCCCACATCGAAAAAAAAAAAAAATCTCCCACATCGACTGAGAATTCATTTCTCCAATTTTTGCTTTATATTTCTGAAGCTATGTTATTAGGTGCATACTATTTTAGGCTTGTTACAATTTTCCTGGCAAAGTAAACATTTGTCAATATATAGTGACCCTCTTTATCTCTAGAAATGCATTTTCCTTCAACCTTCAAGTTTATATGTTTTCATATAGCTATTCCAACTTTCCTTCTGTTTATAGTTGCTTTTACCTTCAACCTTTCTGTGTCCTTTCTTATATAAGAGGTGTGGCTCATACATAAGTTGTCAGGTTTTTTGCTTATTTATATGTTTGTTTGATACTTGTTTAGTACTCTCAGATAATCTTTAATCTTTTACCCTTTACATTTTAATCTTTTAGTCTTTAACCTTTTCAAGTCCTTTTATAAGATATATTTAGTTATTATGTCTTCCAACTCATTTTATGACTTCTATTTGTCCTAATTCTATTTCTTTTATATTTTTCCTTTCCTGCCTTCTTTTAGGCTGAATGAATTGTAATTCTTTTTCCTTGCCCTTTTCATTTCATTTTTCTTCCTTTACTAGTCTGGAAGCTATACCATCTACTTCAATTTTTTTAATGATTACCCTACAAAGTCCATTAATATCAACATTTTACAGGCATTTTTTAAAAATTTAAAGCATATACACAGAAATATGCATCTTATATACCAAATATGTATATACAAATACACAGGTAAATGAATAATTATATAGCAACATCCATGTAACCCCACCTAAAAAACATAACTTTGCCATCTTTCCAGAAGCAACCCTTGATTCTGAACCAATCTCAATTCTGTCCTCAGCCTCTAGAGCAGCTCTGTCCAACTGGAGTGTAATGATAGCCACATAGAATTTAGAATTTTCTAGTAGCCACATTTTTTTTTTAAAGTAAAAACAAACAAAACAGGTGAAAATAATTTTAATATATTTCATTTAACTCCTGTAAAATATTATCATTATTTGTAATCAATATATACTTCTATTATTGAGATAATATATATTCTTTTTATAGTTAAAGCCTTTGAAATCCAATGTATTTTATACCTCTAGCACACCTCCATTCAGAACAGTTTCAAATTTTAAGTACTCGGCTGCCTTACTGAAGCTCTGCTTTAGAGGTGATCACTATCCTGACTTTTGTAATAAGCAGCTGCATGTTTTATTTAGTATTTTTAGTACTTTAAAAAATATTATCTCCATGTTGCCCTAACAATATAGCTCCATTTATTTCTTTTTGAATTTCTATATAAATGGAATTATACTATATGTTTTATTTCATGTCTTGCTTCTTTTATTCAACATTATGTGTGTGATATCCATCCATGCTCTTGAATATAGCAATAGGTCACTCATGTTCTTTGCTGCATGGTAGCACAAACCCCAGTTTACGTAACTATTTGTTATTGATCAATATTTGCGTTTTGTTTCCCATTTTTATCTATTGTTTACAATAATACTCTAAACAATCTTTTGTTTTTTTTAAAGATTTTATTTATGAGAGACACAGAGAGAGAAAGAGAGGCAGAAACACAGGCAGAGGGAGACGCAGGCTCCATGCAGGAAGCCGACGTGGGACTCAATCCCAGGTCTCCAGGATCAGGCCCTGGGCGGAAGACAGCACTGAACCGCTGAGCCACCCAGGCTGCCTTACTCTAAACAATCTTATAAAGGTCTCTGGTATACATGTGAGTTTTCAAGACTATACCTAGAAGTGAAATTGCTGGGTTCTAAAGTGTGTGTGTGTGTGTGTGTGTGTGTGTGTGTATTTTTTTCTAATAATTTCCAAGCTGATTATGCCAATTTATATACTCATTAGTGAATAAACATTCCTGTTCATGCACATCTTCACTAAAATTTGATTTTGCAAGATTTTTTATTTTTTTTTACCAATTGGGGGGTTGTGTAAACAATAACTCACTGTGGTTTTAATTTGTATTTCTTGGCTAATCAAAATCTTTATTCTTGTTCAGACAATAAAGGAACCCTTACAATGCCTTAACTCTGATCATAGATTCTCAACTTACATCCAGTTTATGCTATTTTAATTTTTAATTATTTTTAAAGATTTTATTTATTTATTCATGAGAGAGACAGAGAGAGGCAGAGACCACCCGGGCTGCCCACTATTTTAATTTTTTAATACTCACAAATTAAGTATTATTATTTTATATAGTCAATATTTATAATTCCTATATATTATATATACTATAGCATATAGAATATATAATATATATATTATAATTATAATTTTCTACTTTTCTTTCCCACTATTCTTGCTTCTCAGATATTTATTCTGGGGATTTTTTCCTTCTTTTTCTGAAAATATATCCTTTATAAATCCTTTTGTTGGAACTCTATTCAATTTTATGTCTGAAAACACATTTATTTTGCTCATGTTCTAGATATTTTCAATGACTAGACAATTCTAGGTTGGCAATTTTAGTTATTTGCTCTCAGCACTTTGTAGGCTTTTTTTTGGCCTTCTGACTTGAATTGATCCTGTTGAAAAGTTAGCGGTGTTTATTCATTGTTCTTTTTTTCTCTAGCTGATTATCTTTGCGGTTCTGCAGTTTTATTGTGGCAAATATCAGTAAGGATATCTTTCCATTTACCCCACTTAGAATTCACCAGGCTACCTGAATCTGAATGTTCATATTTCATCAATTCTGATACATTATTAGATAAATCTTTTGAATATTGCTTCTTCTGCAATCTTTCTATCTTTACTTCTGAAACCACGAATTGAATGTTCATTGGCTTTCTTACTTCATCCTCTTTATCTTTTTTTTTTTTTTTTCATATTTTCTATCCCTTCTCTGTGCTGCATTCTGGGTAATTTCTTCGTATCTATCTTCTCTTTTACTAGTTCTCTCCACAAGCCATGTCTATTTTAAGAACTGTCTTTTCCACATCCATCTTGTTAATTTTAATGGTGTTTTGTTTTTTTTAATTTCTTTAATTCTTTAAATATAGTTATTTTATTTGCTATATGTGATCACATTAAATAGCTTCAGTCTTTGTGAACCTAATTCTACAGTATCATACTCATGGTGGCTTTTTTACTCAGGTATATATATTTTTTTCTTTTTTAATTGTGAGCCCATGTCCCTCAAAAACTCATCTGTGTAAATTCTGTGACATCCATGTGTAAATGTTTTCTTTCAGTAAGGATTTTATAAATGTCTGGGAGCACTAATTAATAACTTACTTCAAACTAAATTTTCAGCTTGGAATTTTTTTTTTTTAATTATATGAGCCTGTGGACTCATTTCTTTTTAATATTTATTTATTTTTATTTATGATAGACACAGAGAGAGAGAGAGAGAGAGAGAGAGGCAGAGACACAGGAGGAGGGAGAAGCAGGCTCCATGCTGGGAGCCCGACGTGGGACTCGATCCTGGGACTCCAGGATGGCGCCCTGGGCCAAAGGTAGGCACCAAAGCACTGAGATACCCAGAGATTCCCCTCAGCTTGGAATTTTTTGAGACAGGCAGGCAAAATGAATTCCATCCTCAAATCAACTTAATGTAGGCTATGGCTAGGAGTTCTCAGGCACCTCCTATCTATGGCCAAGAGCAGGTTCACCCTCAGATCACTCACATTTTAAGAGTTCTGGCTTTATGTGAAGATGTCAGATTTTGTCTCTTAAGCTGCACATGGCCCTTGAAAACCTACACTCCAGGTCACCAGGATTGGCAGACACTCCCCCACCCTCTAACCCTCTTTTTGCCAGAACAAATGCCAGCTCTTGTATCTGTGGAATAATTCTGTGTCCTTTCTAGCCACCGTTTCCTTATTTCAGCTCACAATCAGCTCACAATCATGCTTTGGAAATAAAGTTATTTCAAGCCAGCATTTTAATTGTTCTCTACCAGATGAAGTTTTTCTTTATATTCAATCTACCACATGGTCAGAAAATGAATACAATCTATTTTTTTATGCCAATGTATGGCCTTAGATTTTGAAATTTAATAAAATCAATATAACATCTTTAGTTTTGGTTGTCTTTGTAAAATGGGTATAATAACAGTACCTATCTCATAGAGTTCTTATGCAAATAAAATACAAAAATTCATACAAAGTGCTTGGCACAGTGCCTGGGACACAGGAAGCATATAAAAATACTGGCAATCATTATCATTATTATAGTTGATTTGGGCCCAATATTATAACCTATTAAATTTTGTTTTTAGAGTCTTAGTTTTACTATTGAACAGCTAGCTATTTCCTCAAGCAATATATACCATGAAAATATGTTACCCATGTCATCTCATTTTCTATCCAAATAATTGATTTTTTTTAACTACCTTAGGTAGGACCAAGGACACACACATCTCAGGTGAAAGACCCTACAGACCTATCTAGGATGACAATTCATCACTTGTATGATTGTTAAACTATATTTCTTGAGCTTGCTTTCAATTTCTTTCATGGTGATGTCTTTAAAAATGATCATTGAGGAAAATTATGAGATCTCTATAATGGAAATAACAAGATCTTAGATTTGCCACTATAACTGCTTTGTAATTACATGTAGGTGGGTATATCTTGTGTTTACTTAATGTAACCATAAAAATAAATTCACCTCTTAACAGATGAATTATGAGAAAAAAATCAAGACAAAAGATTCAGTAAGGCAGCAAAGTAAGTATAAGGTATCACATAGAAATCACCAAAGTATAGCACTGAATACTATCAAGCAATGTTTTCAAGACAAGTAACTGTTGCCATTTCTGAAATTTTAAAAATTCTTTTAAAAAAGGCAGAAATATCATGTTGCATTACAGCAAAGCTACAAATAACATCTACCTTTTTAGAACAAAGCATGACCCTGTTAACTAGAAACAAGATATAAAAGCTGAAAACAATACGTCTTAAACCTTCTTGGACACATGCAGAGGCCTCTGGCCACTTTATCCATCCTCTAATAAAATAGCGGATTGCTTCTTTGGTCTCCTCTTGCAATCCAGAGATGTCTTTGTTCACCTGTTTTAACCTGTCCTATAATGTTACTTGTGTTTCCACTAGAAGATAAACTCCACAAAGGCAGCTGATATAGTCTAAGTTCCTCAAACAGTGATTAAGATATTATAAGGACTCAATAAATAATTATTGGATGTACAAACTTAACTTTCAGTTAAGGATAATGCCATATTTTAAACTAAACCCTCCAAAAATGTATAAAATAATTAAAGAGGTATTTGTGATTAAAGCAAATATATATAAAAAAATAAATAAAGCAAATATATAGTGCCTGATGAAACTGGTGGGAAGGGCAAAATGGAATATTATGTAGCCAAATAAATATGATGACGTACAGCTACACTTGCTAACATGAAAAGGTGCCCACAATATATTATTCAGTAAAAGATACCAACTATACAACAGTATATTTGACTCGTTTTTGAAAAATACATATATGTATTTAGTAATACCTGGAAGAATGATTATCTCTGAGCAGCAAGAATTTAACTGCTACTTTTCTTCTTTATATTTTCACTGTTGTTTAAATATTTTAACAATAAGCAAAGACTATTTTATGATCAGAAAGAGTAAAGCCATCTTCTTTTCAGAAGCCAAGAAATAAAAAACAGGACAAGCAGGTAAGCAAGCAGGTAGGCAGGTAAGCAACACACACAACATACTTTTTCCTAACACATTCCCGAAGCCTAATTTAACTATATCATTCACAAAGGTCTTCTCACATCAACCACTTATGGAAATAGACTATCCGCTAATGACAGTTTCACACATTCTTCTATAGGTAAAACTAGGTAATCTTTAATTCTTCTAATCCTTAGCTATTTTACAGTACATATGACATATATGTTTAGTGCTCCAGACAGGTGACACCATCCTCCAATTTATAAGGTGCTTTGGCATCTTTTGAAAAGAGAAATGTTATGAGGGAAAAAAAAAAAATCAGATCAGTTCTTCCTTATTACTGGAAGTCCCTTATTACTGGAAGTCCCTTAAGGGCTATAGGAAGAGAGTCCATGCTCATTTAGAAAGGCCAGAAAACATCCAGATTACCATTTAAACATAGTAATAATAATTTTATAAATCACACTAAACAGGAATTATTTTGGAAAGAAGCTTATATTTTCATCTATCTAATGAAGTATTACAGATAAGCTACAATCTATAATTTAGAATAAATACAGTTATAAAGATACTAGAGAAATTTGCTAAGAAACACGATTATTTTCTCTTGGATTATTGAATTTCTCTTCCTAAAGATGGTTTAGGCCTAATGTAAGAGCATATTCACCTATCAGTAACTGCCACTGACTCACTTTCCAGGAAACAGGAAACATGACCTCTTTTATCAAAGAGACTGAAGTTGGTAAGTTTCCTTGAGTCATCTGGCCTTATGGAAAATCACTTCTACTCCCAATGATAAAAGCAACCAATTCTAAAGATTTTTTTAAGTATTTTATTTATGTATTCATGAGAGATACAGAGAGAGAGAGAAGCTGAGACACAGGCAGAGGGAGAAGCAGGCTCCACGCAGGGAGCCCGATGCAAGACCCGATCCCAGGACTCCAGGATCACACCCTGGGCTGAAGGAAGGCGCCAAACCACTGAGCCACCCAGGGATCCCAAGATTTTTCTACCATGAAGAGGCTCCAGACCAGGAGGTCTGGATTCAAATATTGGTGTGGTCACAAGTTAGCCAACTTAAATGGATGGATACATAGTAAGTACTCAGAACAATGCCAGTACAAGAAATGTTATTAGTATCATCATCATACATGTACAACTGGCAAAAATGAAAGACAAAACTAACTATGTAAGCATAGGAAAGTCATTTAATGTTTCTGGGACTCAATTTGCCCATTTCTAAACAAGAAGTTTAGACCAAATGATGCCTCATGTCTCTCATAGCTGTGTCCTATATAATCCAAGAGATGGCAGCCATCCAGACAGTATGCACTGATAAATGACTACCAAAATACTTCCCACATCATCTTTCAGAACATTTGTTCCATACAATACACTGTTTGGAAAATTCACTACTAGTTGATAACATGCTCCCTCATTGTCACTTGCTTCTTTAAGGAGAGAGACATTTCAAGTTCAAACAACAATTCCTACTTTGGAGCTAAAACATCTTATTGGGGCATTTTAATGATTAGAAAAATATATTTTTCTTAAGAGTGTGATTAGTAGAAAGGGAAAAGAAAATAAACATCTGAGCAAAGTTCAATATTAAGAGAACAGAGGAAATTGTATCAGAGAGCCATCGTGATGGTTAATAATGCTAAGCATCTTTAAGTCTACCTCCCCAGACCATTTTAACAGTCATTTTTCTTTACTGAAACCCTTCTTCTTAATTTTCCCAGTGCACAAACCCACCTGATTAGCCACTGGACTTTCAAACCACCCAAATTTAATCATAGTAGCACTATTCTCACTGGCTACCTAGAATTTTTTCGTTCCTATTGAGCTAATTGTGAATGTCATTAGTAGTATTCACCGTTATCCAGCTCTCCTCTCCCTCCAGGCACATGCTAAGATTGCACATCCTGGTCCCTTGTGGTCAGCTATGTGACTTTGGCCAAAAATTTGTGAGCAAGAATTATGAATAATTGTTACTTCTGAGCTACCTTTAGTTGTTGGTAAGAAAACATCCCAAAGTTGCTTTACTTTTGAGAAGACAATTGGTAATATCTGAGTGATGGTGACTGCACTATTAGCCTAGGTTTCTATGTTTATAGATCAAGCCATAATTAAAAGCTTGGAATTTTTCAGCTTTGTCCCCACACCCTCTTCCCTAGAGAAATGAGAGGGACTGGAAATGGAGTTAGTGATTTATCCTGTATGATAAAGACTCCATAAAAAGCCCCCAAATCTAAGGTTCAGTGAGTTCAGTGAGCTTCCAGGTTGTGAAATAATTAGAAATGTATGTATTGGTATCTGCCCCCAGTCTCTGGCACATAGCTCCTAAAACCATTGTAATTTCCTAAGTGACAAGAGCACTATGAGCATCTATTACTCTAATATTTGGCTTTTGATCCTGGTTCCTGACACAGGGCTTCTGAAACACTTATAAATTCCCAAGTGAAAAAAGCATCTTTTGTTCTAATGAGGTGTCTCTAGAGAGGCTCCTGGGTGGGTGCTGGTCACAAGAAAGATCAAGCCATAATTAAAAGCTTGGAATTTTTCAGCTTTGTCCCCACACCCTCTTCCCTAGAGAAATGAGAGGGACTGGAAATGGAGTTAGTGATTTATCCTGTATGATAAAGACTCCATAAAAAGCCCCCAAATCTAAGGTTCAGTGAGTTCAGTGAGCTTCCAGGTTGATGAAAACATCTACATGTATGCCAGGAGGATGATAGAGCCCAATTCTACAACAACAGGAACCTCCCAGACCTCATCCTATGTATCTTAATCTGACTGTTCATCTATATCCTTTATCATATTCTTTAATAAACTGGTAAACATAAGTAACTGTTTTCCTGAGTTCTGTGAATGGCTCTAGCAGGTTAACTGAACCTAAAGGGAACCTCTGATTTATAGGTGATTAGTCTAGAAGCACAGAGGACAATCTGGACTTGCAAGTCGGCATCTCAAATGGGATGGGAGCAGTCTTGTAGGTCTTAACCTGTGGGATCTCTAGGTGGATAGTATCAGAACTGAGTTAAATTGTAGGACACCTGGCTGGTGTTTGCAGACAATTGCTTGGTGGGGGGGAAAACCCACACATTTGGTGATCACAAGTCAGAAGTGAAGCATTTCATGCAAGTAGGGAAGACTGGGTGGTTTTTCCTAGCTCAGCTACCCAAAGACACACAATGGATATGGTTTGTTGTCTTAAAGCTATAAAGATTTGGAGGCTGTTTGTTATAGAGTTATAAACTATCAGCCTTTCTCCACTGGGGTTCCACAAGAGAATTAAGTCTCACAGAAAATGAATTGAGTGACAATCTTTACAATTCCCCCAAGGATGGTACATAGTACCATTCTAGCACAGGAGTGACAGACAACAGGCCAACCCTAGTTAAGAAGGGCTCACTAAGCTTATCTTTGCTGATAAAATACACATTTTCATTGTCCCTATGCCTATATAAGGGAACATAGCTGGAGACAACAGCAGAACTCTGAAGTCAGGGCCTGCTACAAATGTGTGACATGTACTCATAACTGAGTACCCAATCCTGCTTAGAAATCCTGTTACAAATATGTTGATTGCCTTTTTTTAAAATTTTTTATTTATTTATGATAGTCACACACAGAGAGAGAGAGAGAGAGAGAGAGAGAGGCAGAGACATAGGCAGAGGGAAAAGCAGGCTCCATGCACCGGTAGCCTGACGTGGGATTCAACCCCGGGTCTCCAGGATCACGCCCTGGGCCAAAGGCAGGTGCCAAACCGCTGCACCACCCAGGGATCCCCTGATTGCCTTTTACACTGACCACAGCAACACATTCAACAGAGGCCAGGTAATATGGTATCTTATGGGTTTTGAAATTACAAAAATATTATTCAAATCTCAGTTCAGCCACTTACCAGCTGTGCGATCTCTAGTAGGTCACTCCATTTACTCATCTATAAAATGGAAATATTAGTAACTATCCGATAAGATTATTCTAGGGAGATAACAGAATATACAGAACCAAACATAAGCACAAAGCTCATGTTAAAGAATATTAAGTCTCTTCCTTCAACTTGGTCAGTTAAGCATCCAACTCTTGATTTTGGCTCAGGGTCATGCGATCAAGCCCCGTGACTGGCTCTACACCAGGTGTGGAGCCTGCCTGAGATTCTCTCCTTCTCCACCTTCTCTCCCCCCCCCCACCCCGCCACACACACACGCACATGTGCTCTCTCTCTCTCTCTATTAAAAAAGACTTAAGTCCCTCCCTCAGACTCCTTATCTCAGCCTTCTGAGGTCTTGTAATAGACATGTACTTCTTTACCTTCCCTCTGAAGAATATAATGAATGGCAAAGCAGATATGGTCCCCACCTTCAGGGGCTATGAAGTAAAAAACAAAACCCAAAAAGACAACACTTCAAAATTGTGATAAGTTCTATGAAGGAAGGAGTCCTAGAGTAACAGGAAATACCTATTTTAGCAAGACTGGTTAGGAGAGTTTCTCCAAAAAGGCAACATTTAAACTGAGACCTGTAAAATGAAAAACATCCAATCATTATATCTTATCTTACCACCTCCGAAACCTTGGCCTATCCCCCAACTATCATTTCTCTCTCTCTCCTAGTCCTCATCACCTTCCAAGGGCTGCTCGACCTCTGACTGTAAACATGCAAGCCTTCGATTTCTTGACAGGCAGAAGGGGTGGTCACACAACCTCACTTGATGTCCAATTACCTCTAGCTATTCAATTTTTATTTGCCACCATTAAAGATATTTAGAAGAATGGCCAAAGTCTTTCAAAAGTAAGACTCCTCAAAGTAGAATATGTATTTACTTTCTAGAAATAACAGTTCGACTGTAACTCCATTCATCTAACTGTACTGATTTTGAAAAAAAACAGTCATTATTACTTTCATATCCTGAAAACCCCTTGTTATTGTTCACATGCAGGTTCCTTGTAGCATTATGCTAATACATATAAAATATGCACATGCATAGGCATTCAACAGATGGGCAGTAAACTTTGAAATTGTAGCTTAAATGATACCATTGATAAAGGAGAGATACAATGGATAACGATGCTTTTTACTGAATGCTTACTAAATGCTCTTATAATGCTCATAACTTAATATTAATTTGTCCTTGGAGTAAAAATATCCTGAAGTAATTTCTGCATGCCCCCTTTTAAGTGGAAATAATTCTACAGCAAACTAAGGTCAGCCCCAATCCAAATAACTCCACCTTTTCTGAGCTAATATATCTCTTATGCTCATAATTTAAAAATGCCTATTGGTTTGCTACAGAAAAGATTTTGGCAGGGCACAAAACCCCTTAATTTGCTTATAATGTATTTACATGCATTTTTAGTTGAAACAACACAATGTTATGCGGGTAGATAATTTATTCTAAGTCACTAGAAATAGCCTTTTTTATTTTGCTATAGTTTATCTCTAACATGTTATAGCTACATAATAAACATGTTTACATGTAGCTGGTAGTTTGACATATAAAATTCAGTTCCACCAAGAGTATTATAAATAGGACTGTTTTTAACAAAATGACAATAAAAATAATATCACATGGTTAGGTAAGTTTTAAAGAAACATTTTTGAAATCTGAAGAAAACAATCTTAAAATATTTGGTAACTAGGATCAGGTGTCAGAAAGTATAACATAAATGTTAAAACTTTTGGAGAAATGATTACAGGGGAAGAGTGGAGAGAATGGGAATGTACCTGTATCTCTGAAAAACTTACTCTCTTTATAAATGCTAACTCCCTGCAATATTTCCTTTCTACATATATCTAAAATCCTCTGAAATTAAAATCCTACTCTGAGGAATCTCTGTGCCCTTGTACTCTGTCGCACATGCTTAATATCATCAAGTTTTGAATGAAGGTGAAGCTGGGGAAGCTAGGTATATCCTCCTAATTCAAAATTATAATCAAATTTCAAGAAATTAAACTGTATACTCTTTTTAAGATCATGGAACATACTGCATGAAGGAATGAATATCACACTGAAATTGGGCATGCGTTTCCAAAAGCATTTCCAGATGGCAAAGAATTCACTGAAACAAGAATTACAGAAGTATATTCAAAGCAATATTCTGTCTTTGATAATTTAGAGGCAGCCATGATAACCACTATTTGTACATGACAGTCATATGAAATAATAAACCTTGCTAGCTATAAACATTACCAAATTCTGACACTATTGATTTATTATGTCTAACAGTGACATCAAACCAAACAACTGACAGAAACAATGTTACAGCTTTAAGAGCAGTTTGTCAACGATTAATACTGCCAAACGGGGTTTAGCTTTATGCTGGGACCGCTTGTCTAGCAGTTGTCAATCCAAGCAAAAATTACTACTGCCACACGTCTGCTAACACAGGCCCGAGGCGCCGCTCCGTTAGCCCTCATTACCCCGATCACTGCAAATACAGATGCAAGGCCAGTCCCTATTTAATATGCGTGTTAATTATGCAAATTATTAATTGGACTGGTGCTTGAGGACTTGTGTTTATGCCCAGATTAGAGTCAATAACTGTATCACACAGCATTCTAAGCCTGACCTGTGACAGAAATAAAGCTGTGCAGAAAGCAACATTTTTCTCATTCTCTTCTAGTTCAGCACACTAGCTCTATATAGAGTATTTCACATTGATTCAGAAATAAGCCTCACATGGGAGACAGAAAAACCACAAAATATATCTTTTATTAATATATTTATATGTTAATATTCTTTGCCTGATAGTGTTCATAATTATTTACAACACACATTAAATTACTTTACCAAGTCCATTGTTTCTAAAGCAAAAATGTTGAATGCACTAAACGTTAAAATATATTTTTATAGTTATTTTTTTCCAATACGGTTAGGGTTTTGGTCCTATTTATATTACATGTCCATAAAAATTGTATGACATGATATTATGTTGTAAATTTTTTTTCACTTAAAAAAAATCATATAGATTTAAGCCTCCAAAGATGGAGAGCAAAGCTATAAGGTTTTTCCAATTAAAATTTACAGCAGACAATGTTGTAAATTTTATACAGTTGTAATGCTTGCTGCAGTTGTACTGAAATGGGAACTATTGATCAGTATGATTTCCCAAGATACATGAAGGGGGAACAAGTTATCGCACAAACAGAAACAAAACTTTCATTTGTAAAGCTTTCTATTAGACTTTACTGCCCTCATTTGGTTCTAGATGCATCTATCTAAACAGGGAAAAAGTCACATTCTCCCCACAGAATTACAAAAAAAGCAAAAACAAAAAACAGATGACAAAAACACCCACGCAGTTAATCAAAAGTAACACTGCATCCTAGTAAAAGCAGTTTTGATATACTGTCAAGATGATCTCTGTAATTTGATGGACAATTATCATTTGAAGGAATTTTTTAAAAAGGAAAAAAACCTTTAACTTGAAAATGAAAGTAAAACAAGATCAATTAGAATAACACTAGTAAAGCATACACTAACAGGAAGCATTAATAATACATTTACAATACAGGAGGTAGTTTCTAGGAATATGTTGAAGTGCTTCTTCACTCATTTGTAAATATGTTATTAGATTTATAGAATTTAAATTATTGGCATAAAGAAACTGAAAAACTGGGTCTGCAAAAAAGTGCTAGTGAAAATATCACCAGCTCAATGTGAAATCAGATATATTAAAGTTGTGCCTTCTTGAACTGATTCCTAACTAAAAATGAAACTAACGTTCTAATTCCCTTCTGCCTGGTCTTGCAATTTTGCTGGTGATTTGTTTTTTGCTAATAATAAAGGTTTAAGTTCTTCAACCAATAAAAGACAGAATTCGTGTCCAGAGAGCTTCATGAAGATATGCCAGAAAGATAAATTTAAACTGTCTTAATTTAATTTGACCACTCCATGTTTGATACAGTCTAGCTCACTGATAATAAAATATCTATTTAGTGACTACCAACTTTTTCACAGGCTTTTTTCATAACACTCTGACAAACAGATTAGATATTATTACATTTTCAATAATAAGAAAACCAACTCTCAGAAAAGTTCAGAAATTAGTCCAAAGTCATAAATGTCAAAAACAAAATTGGGGGTTTGTAACCCAAGGCAGCAAGACACCAAAACAAAAGCTCTTCTCACTAAACCCAGTCTACCTGTCAAGTGTCCTAAATGATAATGATTCCAATGTTTAAGTACAAATGAACATGACAATGTAAGTGGGAAAAGAAAGTAGTAACATTTTAGTCTCTGAAAAATTGGAGACAACTGAATAAGTTAAAGCTATCCGAATAAGATGCATCAAATACATTCATTCACTGAAAATTGTAAAGGTGTATTTAGATCACCAGGATGGGGAAACATTAATTTCCACAATTCACAGTGCTCTCAGTAACAATTTTGTAAATACAACTTTAAAGATAATAATTTAAGAAGCAGGGGTTATTGGAAATTTTTTAATATTAAAAATAAATACATGATTCAAATGGTAGACCTATCTTGATACAAAGCTTTGTACTCTCTATAAAGATTCCTATCACAGGGCAGCCCTGGTGGCACAGCGGTTTAGCGCCGCCTGCAGCCTAGGGTGTGATCCTGGAGACCCTGGATCGAGTCCCAGGTCAGGCTCTCTGCATGGTGCCCTCTGCCTGTGTCTCTGCCTCTCTCTCTCTCTCTCTCATTCTCTCTCTCTCTCGTATGTGTGTGTGTGTGTGTGTGTGTGTGTGTGTGTGTCTCTATGAATAAATAAATAAAAAATCTTTAAAAAAACAAAGATTCCTATCACAGTGTCATGTGCTTGTGTCTGTGTATATAGGAGCTAATTAATGTTCCTTATTTTAATAAATGTAAAGCTTCTCATTTTAATGTCCACTTAATAACTAATATTGGGCATTAAAGTATCCACTCTCTAAAATATGGTCTAAAAAATAATAAAATAAAATATGGTCTAAAAACTTTTTATTTGGGGCACTGGGTGACTCAGTCGGTTAAGTGCCTGCCTTTGGCTCAGGTCATGATCCTGGGGTCCTGGGATAGAGCCCCTGAGTTGGGGGGGGTCCGGGGGGGGGGGGGTAGGTCCCTGCTCAACAGGGAGTCTGCTCCTCCCTCTCCATCTGCCCCTGGTCATGCTTCCTCTTGCTCTCTCTTAAATAAATAAAATCTAATAAATAAATACTTTTTATTTGGATATTACTTTAATACTTGTTTTTAATAGTGATACTTTATACACAATTCCAGAAGCTGGTAGGTGATATGCATTCATTCACAACCATAAAAAAATTCTTAAAAAAAAAAAAAGTACAGATAAATGCAAATGATCTCAACTTTGAACGGGGATACTTAGCCCTTTTACCCAGGTGGTGATAATTTTTTTAACTTTAACTTGACATTGAAATTTCGTATTACCAAACTTTGTACTTGGATAAATTTGAAGGTGGCTCTTCCTTTCTTTTTCCTCCTAAAGTCATCCAAAAGTTTCAATTATCAGAGGCTCTTTGTGGCATCCAGGGTTGGGTGTATTCAGTATCCTAAATAAGTATAGTTTCCTGGCAGATAGCTAAACTTGTTTTTGTAAAAATGATTAGACAAAAATGCAGTATTTATACTATCTTGGACCTTATCCTCTTGTGACAGTTCCTATAAAAAGACAACAGAATAAAAGTATACTTGGAGAAACTATGTTAAGAACTATGGGATATATTTCAAGATAAACCAATAAGACCCTAATTTGTCAGCATTACTTATACGAGTTACTTTATTGCACTTAAAGAAATTCTAAATTCAAGTCAGGAGCGTAATTCAAATTCTGAGGTGTGGAAAAAGATGGTGAAACACAGAGCCAACACAGCCAAGGTCAAGGATGTGACCTCTAGGTGGACCAGCAAGTCACATACTACACACACACTATACTAACTCGACAGAACAATAATGCAAATTGAGAAAAACAAATAATTTAGACACTGAAAGATAAGCATATCTTAATAAAAGGTTGACAAAAAAGCCATTAAAAACAGAACAATCTCTTTTCCTTACACTAACCTAAAGTAGTAAGCATGTGCTGAAGGTATTGTATGCTAATTGACAAAAACAAAACAAAACATTGTGTGTTATTAACATTTACAAATTCCTGAGGCAGGTAATCTGATCAGGCAGTCGTTAACAAATACACTGTTTAGAAGCAGAGGAAGTTTCAGAAAAATAACTGGAAAGGGAATACTCTCATAAAAGTTATAACAACTATGGATGTAACATTTCCTGGAATAAATTCAAATTCTGTTTCATTTTATGTAACATGTTTCATAACAGTAAAAAACAATGTGAGAAACTGACCCAAAACAACACCCACCTTCAGTGCTTCCAGAGACTGCAAATCAGCCAATAGTTTATTCAAAGACTGAACCCACCTCTCCTTGATGTGCAGTGGTACTAAAAAGTAACACATTCAGTGTTTAGAAAATGGAATCTCATTCACACTACAGTGCTTATTCCAAATCTAGTCAGTGATTCTGAAAGCCAAATTGCCGATCTTTAGTACTGATCACTTATAACACGGAGAATGTAATAATTTAAATAACCTCCCACATTAACAGCTTGAATTAAAACAGGTAGTAAGAAGCAACATTCTATTATAAAAGGGAAAAAAGAAATAGACAATGGATGGATCTAATAATGGGAAAAGATAACAAAGACCTAGGATTCTAGCATCTGGCACTAAATGAACTTTTTTGTAAACTGAATGGCGGTTTCCAAAACTGCTCCAAGCATCATTCCTTTGCCAAGGCAGTAAACAGCTTTTATCAGCAATAATGATGGCATAATCCCAGCTAAAAAGGAAAGTAACATATGGCAGCAGCCCTCCAAATACCATCCCGACAAAGTAGGGGGCATTTTTATTACAGCGTCCACTTGCAGAAAATCTGCCAGACATCTTTCCCTTTTTTTCTTCTCTTTTTATTTATTTGTTTTTAAACAGGTTATATCATCTTCTCTAAACTGAATATCACATTTGGGAATTTTAAACTAATGATTTCTTTTTCTTACACCCACCCACAGACTTACACAAAGAAACTGCCACATCTAATGATAGCTAATAAAACTGAGTTGCTTCTTCTTTTTTTTTTTTCTGAGTTGCTTCTTAAAAAATAAAACATTTTCAGAAATCACTAAGCTTATAAACAAATGCTTTTAATTAAGGATATTAGTAACTAGCATAATGACATACACAATGAGCACCCAAGAAATAATGAATTTTAGGGTACAGTAAGAGTTCTCAAGAAATTCAGGTGAAGAAAATAATGCAGACACAAAATACTACTTGGTATACAGCTGAAAAACAATGGACTATAGTAAACTGCAAAGAAATATGATTTTAATCTTATATGTTAAAATGTCAGGTTTCATAATATATAGCTCTGACCAAAACAATCATACTGAAGTATTTTTTTAGGCCAACATACTATTTATCAATAAAAGTATAAAAGAGGATACTTCTATAAAATATCTTCTAATGGTGGGGTGGACTAATGAATCATAAATCCTACCTTGGTTTTCAGTGACAGACTTTCTATTCTCATTGACAAGTCAATGGCTATCTTTTTTACCTAGGCTCTCGATCTTTCTTAGTATCTTGAAAATATAATCTGAGAATGATGAAGATATAATTCTGATTCAGATTTTAAGTGTTACAATGAATACATTTGGAAAATTAGCTTACTAATTAACACAATTAACACAGCAATTATGGTGTCCTATACACTTATTATCCTATTGTATACTTAGCCAAATGCAAACCTTTGTTTACCTCAGGCAAATTTATTAGCTGATGGAGGAATCAATGAAAAAGTAAAAGAATGTTAATATTTTTGACATCTCTACCTATAAATATTTTTTCAGGCTGAAAAATGTATCTAATAGCACCACTCACTGATGTGCACTACAGTTTACCACAGTGTCTATATTTCTGTTGTCAGTTTTACAGTATCCCCCTTCATTAAACCTATCAAGTTTTCCTTTTGATCATGCAACCAAGGCCAGAAGACAGATATCTTCCTGGAACAGAGCAGTCTGCCAAGTCTTTCACAAGACCAGCTTAACCTCCTTATTGATTTTTTCAACACTGCAGCCATTCATTGTTTGTGACATTTGGCTGTCGGCTCTTTAACACCCTTCAACCAAATCAATTTCATATTTTTGTCAATGCTCTGCAAGAGGAAGAGTAAAACTCGCAACAGACTTAGCATGATTTAAAATGTTGATTTTCTCAAACAGTTTTATCTTTAGTTTTTATAAGGCTTATAAACTTAATTCATGTGCTTACTTATATTTCTGTGAAAAACAAGAAGCATTATAAATTATAATTTGGGGGGAGTTGGTCCTGGGGGAAAAATTATAATTTTTCAGTACAGTACTGATCTTATTTTTATTGAATCTTTAGAAATTTCTAATTTTCATAATATAAATGAAATCTTATATAATCACATGCTACTCGACCTAAACATACTACATGAAAAGTCATTTTTTCTGTGGTTTGAATATTCTTAAGTATGTAATAAACACTATAAGAGACAATATACACAAAATCATCATTACTGTATTTTTAAAAGGCACACCGTATCAAAAAAGCACAATTCAGCATTTTGCTCAACCTTAAGTCTGAACTTTCAGTGTACCTAGACACTAAATGTTAAATGCCATGGACTACCTTGAGGCTGCCAATGCAAAAACTCCTTTTGACATTACTTAGGACAACATGTGGAAATCAAAGACACATATGTTCCAAATTGTGCCAAATCTCCTATCATTCAGAAAAGTCAGCAGGCTCTCATGGACATATGTAGAGTAAGAAACAATACCCAAAGTTCAAAGCATTTTTACTTTATTTTTGTTAATAAAATTTAAGTTACAGTTTTATATTAATTACTACTAGGCTGTCTGCTTTTGGTGTTAATTATAAAAAAAATAGAGACCTAAATCTTGAAATCACAGTAATTCAGCTAAATATATACTTAAGGACTTAAAAAAAAAAAAAAGAGTTAATAACTTGAAAAGTCTAATGCTTCCTTCAGAACCATTATATATTATTTATACATAATATGTAATTCTTCAAAATATACTATAACCTAATAATACCTATAGTTTGTTGGCACATTAATAGATGCTCTAAAAACATACAAACATAGCTATACTGAAGAGTAAGTAAAAATTTTAAAGTTGGGAAGCAATTTTAAGTGTAAGCATTTATCTAACACATTTAAACCATTAAAAGCACAAATTTAGAATCTGACAATCCAAATAGGGTTGATGCAGTCTTTTGCAAATACAATGCATGTACATACTTAGGATGTTGCCAAAATATAATTACATTTCATCAAATCTAAGGTGCCATCATTTGTAAGTCTCACCATGAATTTATGTGCTATTGCATGCAAACAAAAAATTTTTGCCAATTACTGCATGATATGACATCAATTGTTAAAGGCATCCTAATTTCAAAAATGTTAAAATGCGAGGAAGAACTGAATACCTTAGTACCATTGAAACATGGTAAATGCAGAACTGGAAAAATACCTACTATTGGTTCTTACTATGTGCCATTCTAAACTGTGCACATTAACTATTGTGACATAGCACCTTAAGTCACTATGAAACATTAACATGACCTTTTGCCTAACAAACTGACTCCCACGTTATCCTTTGACTCCTTATGGATATGTTGCTTTATAAAGTACAGCATAATGAATAAAACATACATGAGGAAACCATATCATATCTGCCATATTTGCAAATACATCATTCTGAAAAATTCAACTAAACAACTAAGAATCTATGGCATTTTCTCCACAGTGATGCTTATGGAAGAATCACTTTGGAGTAAGAATTTATGCTTGAATAAGGTTTGTCACTCCTTAGTTATATGATCCTGGGCAAGCTCCTTAACATCTCTGAGACTCTCTTTTTCCATTGATGAAAATAGAAATAATATCTGCCTCTCAGACCTACTGTGAGAGTTAAATGAGATAAGGTATGTTGAAATTCTTAGATTACTTGGCACACTGTAAATGTTCAATAAATATTTATTTCCTTTCTTCACACTCTCAAGATTTTGCAACACTTGCTTTAAAACTATACAGAAAAAAAAATAAAATAAAATAAGACCATACTTCAGATCAATCTCATATACATTTTTTAATCTTTTTTTTTTTTGAAGCAAGTTCTATGCCCAATATGGGGCTTGAACTTACCACCAGGAGAACAAGAATTGCAAGCTATACTAAGTCAGCCAGGTGATCCTCTGATAAATATTTTTTAGATGTTGCTGATGGCTCCCCAGAAATCATTATACATTATCATAGAAGAATATGGCAGCCAGTTGCATATGAATAGATCCTCAAGAATGTAAAGTTCCACAGGGACAGGAATTTGTTTTTATTCACTGTTACATCTATAGCATTTACAACAATGCCTAGAACATATTAGACACTCAGTAAATATTTTTAATGAATTAAGATTTCAAAGAATTTCTAATTTCCAATCCCACACTAAATTTTAATTTAGTAGTAACTCAATGAAGACAATGCAGTAAAAGACTATTTTTTCTTCCATCCTAAAAATTACTGACCATAATGTTAATCTTCTTAGCAATAATTCAACAGTAACATTCTAAGTAATTCAACAATTATTTATTGAACATCCATCATCAGAATAACACAGGTCTAAGTACCAAAGAAAAAATCCTAAGTAGCCTAAGACACAAGTGTTGTCTTCACAGAGAGACAAAATAATAACATGCATGAAAATAGATATGACTAAGGTTTCAAAATGAACCATGCAGACAATAATTTCCCCCCTGGAAAACAGAAAATTAAAATAATTTAGAACAAGATAAAAAAACAAAACATGGAAGACTGAAGATACCAAATAAAGAGGTGATTTTAGGTCAGTGACGTGCTATTTCAGAAGGATTGCTCATTGCTGAAGAGACAACATGGGATATTTAAAATGCTCTACCCCAGGTAAAGTCCAGAGATTATTAGCCCTTGAAAGCAGAGGTGGAAATAATTCACTCAAGGTAACTTACGCAGAATAAAAGAGCATCAACCAACTAGATGTGAACAATCAACCTGTTAGGTCTAGCAATGGCTTTAGGTCACCTTATCCCAACTCCTGTCCAGCTGAATGTATTTACTGATGCTACTCTGTGCCACGCCCTGTGCAAAGCATCTGGGTGTACAAAGATAATAGGAAATCCACCTATCACAAAAAAACCTATTTTTTTTAATTTTTTTTTTTATTTTATGATAGTCACAGAGAGAGAGAGAGAGAGAGAGAGAAGCTGAGACACAGGCAGAGGGAGAAGCAGGCTCCATGCACCGGGAGCCCGACGTGGGATTCGATCCCGGGTCTCCAGGATCGCGCCCTGGGCCAAAGGCAGGCGCCAAACCGCTGCGCCACCCAGGGATCCCACAAAAAAACTATTAATGTAGATACCACGTAATTTAGATCACTGTGATTTATTTGTAACTCTGCAAATTACAACCCTTCTACAGGTTAATTTGTGGATTGAAAGATGAGATACGGCAATCTACTACAGAAGATCCAGTCCCTAGATCACGCTTTGCTCTTTTGAACAAATGGTAAAGGGGAAAAAGTTAGTGTAAAATGAGTAAATGATTTTTGTAGAAAAGTTGAAAAATACAGAAAAGTAAAATTAAAAAATGTAAATCTTAGTTCTACTACTGAGAGGTAAGTATTAGTTAATTTAAATATTTGGTCTTCAGGTGCCTGGGTGGCTCAGTTGGTTAAGCCTCTCCCTTCAGCTTGGGTCATGATCCCAGGGTCCTGAGATTGAGCCCTGAGTCAGGCTCCCTGCTTCTCCCTCACCCTCTGCCCCTTCCAATGCTTGTGCTCTCTCTCTTGCTCACTTTCTCAAATTAATAAATAAAATATTTTTAAAATATATTAAATGATTGAATGAATGAATAAATTAATTAAATAGTTGGTTTTAATTTTTCCTCCTCATATGAAAAAAGTTTGGAAAAAAAACGAAGAACATATTATACTATTTTATAAACTGCTTTATAAATTTAACATATCAAACTTTCTCATTTATTTTTCTAAAACATGGTTTAAAAAATTTTATAGAATTCGATCACATAATTTAACCATATCACTGCTGGTTATTTCAGTTATTCATAATTTTGTCTTATTAGGACTAATGCTTCAAATAAGACCAGTAAGTAATTAAACAGTAGATATGGGGAAACGTTCTCCTCATAGATGAGTCTAACTAACAAATGAAAAGGGAAAGTAGAATTACAATATCTATTTTGCAATCCCAAATAAACCAACAGATGTAGACTTTGAGCATCAGTAACTGCCAACATGACAAAAAAAAGAAAGAAAAACAGGAATTATGTGCCATCAATTGCAATGATCATACTTTATGTGTACCCTGATTCAAAGAAACCATTTGGAAGATGATATTAAAGAATTATTAGGCAGCCCCCGTGGCTCAGCGGCTTAGCACCGCCTTCGGCCCAGGCGGGATCCTGGAGTCCCGGGATCGAGTCCCATGTTGGGCTCCCTGCATGGAGCCTACTTCTCCCTCTACCTGTGTCTCTGTCTC